>NW_025727304.1:0-137014 GCF_021461385.2 Schistocerca piceifrons | reverse complement strand
AAGACTGACTCTTCTTCCTGTCTATGTTTTTAACCATTCCTGTGACGCTAGTTATAGATTCCGATGCCCCACTTCAGGTTTACTGTATCCCTTGGACCTTCTTATTGACGATGATACACAGAAATTGCATTGGAATTAAATACAAAAGGCACAATGCCGAATTAAGTACAAGAAGATTGACTCTTCTTACTGTCCATGCTTTGAACCATTCCAGTGACACTAGTTATGGATTCCGATCGTTCATTTCAGGTTTACTGTATCCCTCTGTCCGTCTCATAGACGATGAAACACATAAATTGCATCGAAATTAAATAGAAAAGGCACAATGCCGACTTAAGTACTAGAAGACTGACTCTTCCTACTGTCTATGTTTTGAACCATTCCTGTGACACTAGTTATAGATTCCGATGCTTCACTCCAGGTTTACTGTATTCCTTGGACCTTCTTATTGACGATGAAACACAGAAACTGAATCGGAATTAAATACAATAGGCACAATGCCGACTTAAATACACGAAGACTGACTCTTCTTACTCACTATGCTTTGAACTATTCCTGTGACACTAGTTATAGATTCCGATGCTTAACTTCAGGATTACTGTATCCCTTGTACCTTCTTATTGCCGATGAAACACAGAAATTGCATCGGAATTAGAAACAAAAGGCTCAATGCCGAATTAAGTACAAGAAGTCTGACTCGTCTTACTGTCTATGTTTTGAACCATTCATGTGACACTAGTTATAGACTCCGATGCTTCACTCCAGGTTTACTGTATCCCTTGGACCTTCTTGTTGACGATGAAACACAGAAATTGCATCAGAATTAAATACAAAAGGCACAATGCCGAATTAAGTACAAGAAGACTGACTCTTCTTACTGTCCATGTTTTGAACCATTCCTGTGACACTAGTTATGGATTCGGATCGTTAATTTCGGGTTTACTGTATCCCTTGGACCCTCTTATTGACGATGAAACACAGATATTGCTTCGGAATTAAATACAAAATGCACAATCCCGATTTAAGTACAAGAAGACTGACTCTTCCAACTGTCTATGTTTAGAACCATTCCCGTGCCACTAGTTATAGATTCCGATGTTTCACTTCAGGTTTACTGTATCCCTCTGACCGTCTTATTGACGATGAAACACAGAAATTGCATCGGAATTAAATACAAAAGGCAGAATGCCGACTTAAGTACAAGAAGACTGACTCTTCTTACTGTCTATGTTTGAACCATTCCTGTGACACTAGTTATAGATTCCGATGCTTCAATTCAGGTCTACTGTATCCCTTGGACCTTCTTATTGACGATGAAACACAGAAGTAGCATCGGAATTAAATACAATAGGCACAATGCCGACTTAAGTACAAGAAGACTGACTCTTCTTACTGACTAAGTTTTGAACTATTCCTGTGACACTAAATATAGATTCCGATGCTTCACATCATATTTACTATATCCCTCTGACCTTCTTATTGACGATGAAACACAGAAATTGCATCGGAATTAAATACAAAAGGCACAATGCCGACTTAAGTACATGTAGACTGACTTTTCCTACTGTCTATGTTTTGAACCATTCCTCTGACACTAGTTATAGATTCCGATGGTTCATTTCAGGTTTACTGTATCCCTTGGACCTTCTTATTGACGATGAAACACAGATATGGCGTCGGAATTAAATAGAAAAGGCACAATGCCAACTTAAGTACAAGAAAACTGACTCATCTTACTGTCTATGTTTTGAACCGTCCCTGTGACACTGGTTATAGATTCCGATGCTTCACTCCACGTTTACTGTGTCCGTTGGACCAACGTATTGACGATGAAACACAGAAATTGAATCCGAATTAAATACAAAAAGCACAGTGCCGACTTAAGTACAAGAAAACTGACTCTTCTTACTGACAATGCTTTGAACCATTCCTGTGACACTAGTTATAGATTCCGATGCTTCACTTCAGGTTTACTGTATCCCTCTGACCTTCTTATTGACGATGAAACACAGAGATTGCATCAGAATTAAATACAAAAGGCACAATGCCGAATTAAGTACAAGAAGACTAACTCTCCTTACTGTCTATGCTTTGAACCATTCCTGTGACACTAGTTATAGATTCCGATGCTTCACTCCAGGTTTACTGTATCCCTTGGACCTTCTTATTGACGATGAAACACAGAAATTGCATCAGAATAAAATACAATAGGCAAACTGCCGACTTAAGTACAAGAAGACTGACTCATCCTACTGTCTATGTTTTGAACCATTCCTGTGACACTAGTCATAGATTCCGATGCTTCACTTCAGGTTTACTGTATCAATGGGACCTTCTTATTGACGATGAAACACAGTAATTGCATCGGAATTAAATACAGAAGGCACAATACCGACTTAAGCACAAGATGACTGATTCTTCTTACTGACTATGTTTTGAACCATTCCTGTGACACTAGTCATAGATTCCGATGCTTCACTTCAGGTTTACTGTATCCCTCCGACCGTCTTATTGACGACGAAACACAGAAATTGCATCGGAATTAAATAGAGGATGCACAATGCCGACTTAAGTACAATAAGACTGAATCTTCCCACTCTCTATGTTTTGAACCATTCCTGTGACACTAGTTATAGATTCCGATGCTTCACTTCAGGTTTACTGTATCCCTCTGACCTTCTTATTGACGATGAAACACAGAAATTGCATCGGAATTAAATACAATAGGCACAATTACATCATAATTAAATACAAAAGGCACAATGCCGACTTAAGTACATGTAGACTGACTTTTCCTACTGTCTATGTTTTGAACCATTCCTGTGACACTAGTTATAGATTCCGAAGGTTCATTTCAGGTTTACTGTATCCCTTGGACCTTCTTATTGACGATGAAACACAGAAATTGCATCGGAATTAAATACAATAGGCACAATGCCGACTTAAATACACGAAGACTGACTCTTCTTACTCACTATGCTTTGAACTATTCCTGTGACACTAATTATAGATTCCGATGCTTCAGATCAGATTTACTGTATCCCTCTGACCTTCTCATTGACGATGAAAAACAGAAATTACATCATAATTAAATACAAAAGGCACAATGCCGACTTAAGTACATGTAGACTGACTTTTCCTACTGTCTATGTTTTGAACCATTCCTGTGACACTAGTTATAGATTCCGAAGGTTCATTTCAGGTTTACTGTATCCCTTGGACCTTCTTATTGACGATGAAACACAGAAATTGCATCGGAATTAAATACAATAGGCACAATGCCGACTTAAATACACGAAGACTGACTCTTCTTACTCACTATGCTTTGAACTATTCCTGTGACACTAATTATAGATTCCGATGCTTCAGATCAGATTTACTGTATCCCTCTGACCTTCTCATTGACGATGAAAAACAGAAATTACATCATAATTAAATACAAAAGGCACAATGCCGACTTAAGTACATGTAGACTGACTTTTCCTACTGTCTATGTTTGAACCATTCCTGTGACACTAGTTATAGATTCCGAAGGTTCATTTCAGGTTTACTGTATCCCTTGGACCTTCTTATTGACAATGAATAACAGAAATTGCATCGAAATTAAATACAAAAGGCACAATGCCGTCTTAACTACGAGAAGACTGACTCTTCTTACTATGTTTTGAACCATTCCTGTGACACTAGTTATAGATTCCGATGCTTAACTTCAGGATAACTGTATCCCTTGGAGCTTCTTATTGACGATGAAACACAGAAATTGCATCGGAATTAAATACAAAGGCTCAATGCCGAATTAAGTACATGAAGACTGACTCTTCTTACTGTCTATGTTTGAACCATTCCTATGACACTAGTAATAGACTCTGATGCTTCACTCCAGGTTTTCTGTATCCCTTGAAACTTCTTATTGACGATGAAATACAGAAATAGCATCGGAATTAAATACAAAAGGCACAATGCCGACTTAAGTAAAAGCAGTATGACACTTCTTATTGTCTGTGTTTTGAACCATTCCTGTGACACTAGTTATAGATTCCGGTGCTTCACTCCAGGTTTACTGTATCCCTTGGACCTTCTTATTGACGATGAAACACAGTTATTGCATCGGAATCAAATACAAAAAGCACAATGCCGACTTAAGTACAAGAAGACTGACTCGTTTTACTGACTATGTTTTGAACCATTCCTGTGACACTAGTCGTAGATTCCAATGCTTCACTTCAGGATTACTGTATCCCTTGGACCTTCTTATTGACGATGAAACACAGAAATGGCGTCGGAATTAAATAGAAAAGGCACAATGCCGACTTAAGTACAAGAAAACTGACTCATCTTACTGTCTATGTTTTGAACCGTCCCTGTGACACTGGTTATAGATTCCGATGCTTCACTCCACGTTTACTGTGTCCGTTGGACCAACGTATTGACGATGAAACACAGAAATTGAATCGGAATTAAATACAAAAAGCACAGTGCCGACTTAAGTACGAGAAAACTGACTCTTCTTACTGACTATGCTTTGAACCATTCCTGTGACACTAGTTATAGATTCCGATGCTTCACTTCAGGTTTACTGTATCCCTCTGACCATCTTATTGACGATGAAACACAGAAATTGCATCAGAATTAAATACAAAAGGCACAATGCCGACTTAAGTAAAAGATGTCTGACTCTTCTTACTGTCTATGCTTTGAACCATTCCTGTGACACTAGTTATAGATTCCGATGCTTCACTCCAGGTTTACTGTATCCCTTGGACCTTCTTATTGACGATGAAACACAGAAATTGCATCAGAATTAAATACAATAGGCAAACTGCCGACTTAAGTACAAGAAGACTGACTCATCCTACTGTCTATGCTTTGAACCATTCCTGTGACACTAGTCATAGATTCCGTTGCTTCACTTCAGGTTTACTGTATCAATGGGACCTTCTTATTGACGATGAAACACAGTAATTGCATCGGAATTAAATACAAAAGGCACAATACCGACTTAAGTACAAGATGACTGACTCTTCTTACTGACTATGCTTTGAACCATTCCTGTGACACTAGTCATAGATTCCGATGCTTCACTTCAGGTTTACTGTATCCCTCCGACCGTCTAATTGACGACGAAACACAGAAATTGCATCGGAATTAAATAGAGGATGCACAATGCCGACTTAAGTACAATAAGTCTGAATCTTCCAACTCTCTATGCTTTGAACCATTCCTGTGACACTAGTTATAGATTCCGATGCTTCACTTCAGGTTTACTGTATCCTCTGACCTTCTTATTGACGATGAAACACAGAAATTGCATCAGAATTAAATTGGAAACGCACAATACCGGCTTAAGTACAAGAAGACTGACTCTTCCAACTGTCTATGCTTTGAACCATTCCTGTGACACTAGTTTTTTATTCCGATGCTTCACTTCAGGTTTACTGAATCCCGTGGCCCTTCTTATTGACGATGAAACACAGAAATTGCATCGGACTTAAATAGAAAAAGCACAATGCCGAATTAAGTACAAGAAGACTGACTCTTTTTACTGTCTATGTTTTGAACCATTCCTGTGACACTAGTTATAGGTTCCGATGCTTCTCTCCAGGTTTACTGTATCCCTTGGACCTTCTTATTGACGATGAAACACAGAAATTGCATCGGAATTAAATAAAAAAGGCACAATGCCCACTTAAGTAAAAGAAGTCTGACTCTTCTTACTGTCTATGATTTGAACCATTCCTGTGACATTAGTTGTAGATTCCGATGATTCACATCATATTTACTGTATCCCTCTGACCTCCTTATTGACGATGATACACAGAAATTGCATCGGAATTAAATACAAAAGGCACAATGCCGACTTAAGTACATGTAGACTGACTTTTCCTACTGTCTATGCTTTGAACCATTCCTGTGACACTAGTTGTAGATTCCGACGGTTCATATCAGGTTTACTGTATCCCTTGGACCTTCTTATCGACTATGAAACACAGAAATTGCATAGAAGTTAAATACAAAAGCCACAATGCCGACTTAAGTACAAGAATACTGACTCATCCTACTGTCTATGTTTTGAACCGTCCCTGTGACACTAGTTATAGGTTCCGATGCTTCTCTCCAGGTTTACTGTATCCCTTGGACCTTCTTATTGACGATGAAACACAGAAATTGCATCGGAATTAAATAAAAAAAGCACAATGCAGACTTAAGTACTAGAAGACTGACTCTTCTTACTGACTATGTTTTGAACCACTCCTGTGCCACTAGTTATAGATTCCGATGCTTCACTTCAGGTTTACTGTATCCCTCTGACCTTCTTATTGACGATGAAACCCAGAAATTGCATCGGAATTAATTACAAAAGGCACAATGCTGACTTAAGTATAAGATGACTGACTCTTCTTACTGTCTATGTTTTGAACCATCCCTGGGACACTAGTTATAGATTCCGATGCTTCACTCCAGGTTTACTGTATACCTTGGCACTTCTTATTGACGCTGAAACACAGAAATTGCATCGGATTTAAATACAATAGGCACAATTCCGACTTAAGTACAAGAAGACTGACTCTTCTTCCTGTCTATGTTTTTAACCATTCCTGTGACGCTAGTTATAGATTCCGATGCCCCACTTCAGGTTTACTGTATCCCTTGGACCTTCTTATTGACGATGATACACAGAAATTGCATTGGAATTAAATACAAAAGGCACAATGCCGAATTAAGTACAAGAAGATTGACTCTTCTTACTGTCCATGTTTTGAACCATTCCTGTGACACTAGTTATGGATTCCGATCGTTCATTTCAGGTTTACTGTATCCCCTGGACCCTCTTATTGACGATGAAACACAGATATTGCATCGGAATTAAATACAAAATGCACAATGCCGATTTAAGTGCAAGAAGACTGACTCTTCAACTGCCTATGTTTAGAACCATTCCTGTGCCACTAGTTATAGATTCCGATGTTTCACTTCAGGTTTACTGTATCCCTCTGTCCGTCTCATAGACGATGAAACACATAAATTGCATCGAAATTAAATAGAAAAGGCACAATGCCGACTTAAGTACTAGAAGACTGACTCTTCCTACTGTCTATGCTTTGAACCATTCCTGTGACACTAGTTATAGATTCCGATGCTTCACTCCAGGTTTACTGTATTCCTTGGACCTTCTTATTGACGATGAAACACAGAAACTGAATCGGAATTAAATACAATAGGCACAATGCCGACTTAAATACACGAAGACTGACTCTTCTTACTCACTATGCTTTGAACTATTCCTGTGACACTAGTTATAGATTCCGATGCTTAACTTCAGGATTACTGTATCCCTTGTACCTTCTTATTGACGATGAAACACAGAAATTGCATCGGAATTAGAAACAAAAGGCTCAATGCCGAATTAAGTACAAGAAGTCTGACTCGTCTTACTGTCTATGTTTTGAACCATTCATGTGACACTAGTTATAGACTCCGATGCTTCACTCCAGGTTTACTGTATCCCTTGGACCTTCTTGTTGACGATGAAACACAGAAATTGCATCAGAATTAAATACAAAAGGCACAATGCCGAATTAAGTACAAGAAGACTGACTCTTCTTACTGTCCATGTTTTGAACCATTCCTGTGACACTAGTTATGGATTCGGATCGTTAATTTCGGGTTTACTGTATCCCTTCGTCCCTCTTATTGACGATGAAACACAGATATTGCTTCGGAATTAAATACAAAATGCACAATCCCGATTTAAGTACAAGAAGACTGACTCTTCCAACTGTCTATGTTTAGAACCATTTCTGTGCCACTAGTTATAGATTCCGATGTTTCACTTCAGGTTTACTGTATCCCTCTGACCGTCTTATTGACGATGAAACACAGAAATTGCATCGGAATTAAATACAAAAGGCAGAATGCCGACTTAAGTACAAGAAGACTGACTCTTCTTACTGTCTATGTTTTGAACCATTCCTGTGACACTAGTTATAGATTCCGATGCTTCAATTCAGGTCTACTGTATCCCTTGGACCTTCTTATTGACGATGAAACACAGAAGTAGCATCGGAATTAAATACAATAGGCACAATGCCGACTTAAGTACAAGAAGACTGACTCTTCTTACTGACTAAGTTTTGAACTATTCCTGTGACACTAAATATAGATTCCGATGCTTCACATCATATTTACTATATCCCTCTGACCTTCTTATTGACGATGAAACACAGAAATTGCATCGGAATTAAATACAAAAGGCACAATGCCGACTTAAGTACATGTAGACTGACTTTTCCTACTGTCTATGTTTTGAACCATTCCTCTGACACTAGTTATAGATTCCGATTTATCATTTCAGGTTTACTGTATCCCTTGGACCTTCTTATTGACGATGAAACACAGATATGGCGTCGGAATTAAATAGAAAATGCACAATGCCAACTTAAGTACAAGAAAACTGACTCATCTTACTGTCTATGTTTTGAACCGTCCCTGTGACACTGGTTATAGATTCCGATGCTTCACTCCACGTTTACTGTGTCCGTTGGACCAACGTATTGACGATGAAACACAGAAATTGAATCGGAATTAAATACAAAAAGCACAGTGCCGACTTAAGTACAAGAAAACTGACTCTTCTTACTGACTATGCTTTGAACCATTCCTGTGACACTAGTTATAGATTCCGATGCTTCACTTCAGGTTTACTGTATCCCTCTGACCTTCTTATTGACGATGAAACACAGAAATTGCATCAGAATTAAATACAAAAGGCACAATGCCGAATTAAGTACAAGAAGACTAACTCTTCTTACTGTCTATGCTTTGAACCATTCCTGTGACACTAGTTATAGACTTCGAAGCTTCACTCCAGGTTTATTGTATCCCTTGGACCTTCTTATTGCCGATGAAACACAGAAATTGCATCGGAATTACATACAAAAGGCACAATGCCGACTTAAGTAAAAGATGTCTGACTCTTCTTACTGTCTATGTTTTGAACCATTCCTGTGACACTAGTTATAGATTCCGATGCTTCACTCCAGGTTTACTGTATCCCTTGGACCTTCTTATTGACGATGAAACACAGAAATTGCATCAGAATTAAATACGATAGGCAAACTGCCGACTTAAGTACAAGAAGACTGACTCATCCTACTGTCTACGCTTTGAACCATTCCTGTGACACTAGTCATAGATTCCGATGCTTCACTTCAGGTTTACTGTATCAATGGGACCTTCTTATTGACGATGAAACACAGTAATTGCATCGGAATTAAATACAGAAGGCACAATACCGACTTAAGCACAAGATGACTGATTCTTCTTACTGACTATGTTTTGAACAATTCCTGTGACACTAGTCATAGATTCCGATGCTTCACTTCAGGTTTACTGTATCCCTCCGACCGTCGTATTGACGACGAAACACAGAAATTGCATCAGAATTAAATTGGAAACGCACAATACCGACTTAAGTACAAGAAGACTGACTCTTCCAACTGTCTATGCTTTGAACCATTCCTGTGACACTAGTTTTTTTTCCGATGCTTCACTTCAGGTTTACTGTATCCCTTGGCCCTTCTTATTGACGATGAAACACAGAAATTGCATCGGAATTAAATAGAAAAAGCACAATGCCGAATTAAGTACAAGAAGACTGACTCTTTTTACTGTCTATGTTTTGAACCATTCCTGTGACACTAGCTATAGACTCCGATGCTTCACTTCCAGGTTTACTGTATCCCTTGGACCTTCTTATTGACGATGAAACACAGAAATAGCATCGGAATTAAATACAAAAGGCACAATGCCCACTTAAGTAAAAGAAGTCTGACTCTTCTTACTGTCTATGATTTGAACCATTCCTGTGACACTAGTTGTAGATTCCGATGCTTCACATCATATTTACTGTATCCCTCTGACCTTCTTATTGACGATGAAACACAGAAATTGCATCGGAATTAAATACAAAAGGCACAATGCCGACTTAAGTACATGTAGACTGACTCTTCCTACTGTCTATGCTTTGAACCATTCCTGTGACACTAGTTGTAGATTCCGAAGGTTCATATCAGGTTTACTGTATCCCTTGGACCTTCTTATCGACTATGAAACACAGAAATTGCATAGAAATTAAATACAAAAGGCACAATGCCGACTTAAGTACAAGAATACTGACTCATCTTACTGTCTATGTTTTGAACCGTCCCTGTGACACTAGTTATAGGTTCCGATGCTTCTCTCCATGTTTACTGTATCCCTTGGACCTTCTTATTGACGATGAAACACAGAAATTGCATCGGAATTAAATAAAAAAAGCACAATGCCGACTTAAGTACTAGAAGACTGACTCTTCTTACTGACTATGTTTTGAACCACTCCTGTGCCACTAGTTATAGATTCCGATGCTTCACTTCAGGTTTACTGTATCCCTCTGACCTTCTTATTGACGCTGAAACCCAGAAATTGCATCGGAATTAATTACAAAAGGCACAATGCTGACTTAAAGATAAGATGACTGACTCTTCTTACTGTCTATGTGTTGAACCATCCCTGGGACACTAGTTATAGATTCCGATGCTTCACTCCAGGTTTACTGTATCCCTTGGCACTTCTTATTGACGCTGTAACACAGAAATTGCATCGGATTTAAATACAATAGGCACAATGCCGACTTAAGTACAAGAGGACTGACTCTTCTTCCTGTCTATGTTTTTAACCATTCCTGTGACGCTAGTTATAGATTCCGATGCCCCACTTCAGGTTTACTGTATCCCTTGGACCTTCTTATTGACGATGATACACAGAAATTGCATTGGAATTAAATACTAAAGGCACAATGCCGAATTAAGTACAAGAAGACTGACTCTTCTTACTGTCCATGTTTTGAACCATTCCTGTGACACTAGTTATGGATTCCGATCGTTCATTTCAGGTTTACTGTATCCCCTGGACCCTCTTATTGACGATGAAACACAGATATTGCATCGGAATTAAATACAAAATGCACAATGCCGATTTAAGTGCAAGAAGACTGACTCTTCCAACTGCCTATGTTTAGAACCATTCCTGTGCCACTAGTTATAGATTCCGATGTTTCACTTCAGGTTTACTGTATCCCTCTGACCGTCTCATAGACGATGAAACACATAAATTGCATCGAAATTAAATAGAAAAGGCACAATGACGACTTAAGTACTAGAAGACTGACTCTTCCTACTGTCTATGTTTTGAACCATTCCTGTGACACTGGTAATAGATTCCGATGCTTCACTCCAGGTTTACTGTATTCCTTGGACCTTCTTATTGACGATGAAACACAGAAATTGCATCGAAATTAAATACAATAGGCACAATGCCGACTTAAATACACGAAGACTGACTCCTCTTACTCACTATGCTTTGAACTATTCCTGTGACACTGGTTATAGATTCCGATGCTTAACTTCAGGATTACTGTATCCAGGGGACCTTCTTGTTGACGATGAAACACAGAAATTGCATCGGAATTAGAATCAAAAGGCTCAATGCCGAATTAAGTACAAGAAGTCTGACTCGTCTTACTGTCTATGTTTTGAACCATTCATGAGACACTAGTTAAAGACTCCGATGCTTCACTCCAGGTTTACTGTATCCCTTGGACCTTCTTATTGACGATGAAACACAGAAATTGCATCAGAGATTAATACAAAAGGCACAATGCCGAATTAAGTACAAGAAGACTGACACTTCTTACTGTCCATGTTTTAAACCATTCCTGTGACTCTAATTATGGATTCCGATCGTTCATTTCGGGTTTACTGTATCCCTTGGACCCTCTTATTGACGATGAAACACAGATATTGCATCGGAATTAAATGCAAAATGCACAATCCCGATTTAAGTACAAGAAGACTGACTCTTCCAACTGTCTATGTTTAGAAACATTCCTGTGCCACTAGTTATAGATTCCGATGTTTCACTTCAGGTTTACTGTATCACTCTGACCGTCTTATTGACGATGAAACACAGAAATTGCATCGGAATTAAATACAAAAGGCAGAATGCCGACTTAAGTACAAGAAGACTGACTCTTCTTACTGTCTATGTTTTGAACCATTCCTGTGACACTAGTTATAGATTTCGATGCTTCAATTCAGGTCTGCTGTATCCCTTGGACCTTCTTATTGACGATGAAACACAGAAGTAGCATCGGAATTAAATACAAAAGGCACAATGCCGACTTAAATACAAGAAGACTGACTCTTCTTACTGACTAAGTTTTGAACTATTCCTGTGACACTAAATATAGATTCCGATGCTTCACATCATATTTACTGTATCCCTCTGACCTTCTTATTGACGATGAAACACAGAAATTGCATCGGAATTAAATACAAAAGGCACAATGCCGACTTAAGTACATGTAGACTGACTTTTCCTACTGTCTATGTTTTGAACCATTCCTGTGACACTAGTTATAGATTCCGATGGTTCATTTCAGGTTTACTGTATCCCTTGGACCTTCTTATTGACGATGAAACACAGAAATTGCATCGGAATTAAATACAAAATGCACAATGCCGACTAAACTACAAGAAGACTGACTCTTCTTACTGACTATGTTTTGAACCATTCCTGTGACACTAGTTATAGATTCCGATGCTTAACTTCAGGATTACTGTATCCCTTGGACCTTCTTATTGACGGTGAAACACAGAAATTGCATCGGAATTAAATACAAAAGGCACAATGCCGACTAAACTACAAGAAGACTGACTCTTCTTACTGTCTATGTTTTGAACCATTCCTGTGACACTAGTTATAGACTCTGATGCTTTACTCCAGGTTTACTGTATCCCTTGGACCTTCTTATTGACGATGAAACACAGAAATTGCATCGGAATTAAATAAAAAAGGCACAATGCCGACTTAAGTAAAAGAAGTCTGACTCTTCTTACTGTCTGTGCTTTTAACCAATCCTGTGACACTAGTTATAGATTCCGAAGATTCACTTCAGGTTAACTGTATCCCTTGGACCTTCTTATTGACGATGAAACACAGAAATAGCATCAGAATTAAATAGAAAATTCACAATGATAACTTAAGTAAATGAAGACTGACTCTTCTTTCTGACAATGTTATGAACCATTCCTGTGACACTAGTTATAGATAACGATGTATCATTTCAGGTTTACTGTATCCCTTGGACCTTCTTATTGACAATGAAACACAGAAATTACATCGGAATTATATAGAAAAGGCACAATGCCGACTTAAGTACAGGAATACTGACTCATCTTACTGTCTATGTTTTGAACCGTCCCTGTGAAGCTAGTTATAAATTCCGTTGCTTCACTCCAGGTTTACTGTATCCCTTGGACCTTCTTATTGGCGATGAAACACAGATATTGCATCGGAATTAAATACAAAAAGCACAATGCCGACTTAAGTACAAGAAGACTGAATCTTCTTACTGACTATGTTTTGAACCATTCCTGTGACACTAGTTATTGATTCGGATGCTTCACTTCAGGTTTACTGTATCCCTCTGACCTTCTTATTGACGATGAAACACAAAAATTACATCGTAATTAAATACAAGAGGCACAATGCCGACTTAAGAAAAAGAAGTCTGACTCTTCTTACTGTCTATGGTTTGAACCATTCCTGTGCCACTAGTTATGGATTCCGATGCTTCACTCTAGGTTTACTGTATCCCTTGGACCTTCTTATTGACGATGAAACACAGAAATTGCATCAGAATTAAATAGAAAAGGCACAATGATGACTTAAGTACAAGAAGACTGACTCTTCTTACTGACTATGATTTGAACCATTCCTGTGACACTAGTTATAGATTCCGATGATTCACTTCAGGTTAACTGTATCTCTTGGACCTTCTTATTGACGATGAAACACAGATATTGCATCGGAATTAAATAGAAAAGGCACAATGCCGAATTAAGTACAAGGAGACTGACTCTTCTTACTGTCTATGTTTTGAACCATTCCTGTGACACTAGTTATGTATTCCGATGTTTCACTTCAGGTTTACTGTATCCCTCTGACCGTCTCATAGACGATGAAACACATAAATTGCATCGAAATTAAAAAGAAAAGGCACAATGCCGACTTAAGTACTAGAAGACTGACGCTTCCTACTGTCTATGTTTCGAACCATTCCTGTGACACTAGTTATAGATTCCGATGTTTCCCTCCAGGTTTACTGTATTCCTTGGACCTTCTTATTGACGATGAAACACAGAAATTGCATCGGAATTAAATACAATAGGCACAACGCGGACTTAAATACACGAAGACTGACTCTTGTTACTCACTATGCTTTGAACTATTCCTGTGACACTAATTATAGATTCCGATGCTTCAGATCAGATTTTCTGTATCCCTCTGACCTTCTCATTGACGATGAAACACAGAAATTACATCATAATTAAATACAAAAGGCACAATGCCGACTTAACTACGAGAAGACTGACTCTTCTTACTATGTTTTGAACCATTCCTGTGACACTAGTTATAGATTCCGATGCTTAACTTCAGGATTACTGTATCCCTTGGACCTTCTTATTGACGATGAAACACAGAAATTGCATCGGAATTAAATACAAAGACTCAATGCCGAATTAAGTACAAGAAGACTGACTCTTCTTACTGTCTATGTTTTGAACCATTCCTGTGACACTAGTTATAGACTCTGATGCTTCACTCCAGGTTTACTGTATCCCTTGAAACTTCTTATTGACGATGAAATACAGAAATAGCATCGGAATTAAATACAAAAGGCACAATGCCGACTTAAGTAAAAGAAGTATGACTCTTCTTACTGTCTGTGTTTTGAACCATTCCTGTGACACTAGTTATAGATTCCGGTGCTTCACTCCAGGTTTACTGTATCCCTTGGACCTTCTTATTGGCGATGAAACACAGAAATTGCATCGGAAATAAATACAAAAAGCACAATGCCAACTTAAGTACAAGAAGACTGACTCGTCTTACTGACTATGTTTTGAACCATTCCTATGACACTAGTTATAGATTCCGATGCTTCACCTCAGGTATACTGTAACCTTCTGACCTTCTAATTGACGATGAAACACAGAAATTGCATCGGAATTAAAAACAAGAGGCACAATGCCGACTTAAGTAAAATAAGTCTGACTCTTTCTTACTGCCTTGGTTTGAACCATTCCTGTGAAACTAGTTATGGATTCCGATGCTTCACTCTAGGTTTACTGTATCCCTTGGACCTTCTTATTGACGATAAAACACAGAAATTGCATCAGAAATAAATAGAAAGGGCACAATGATGACTTAAGTACAAGAAGACTGACTCTTCTTACTGCCTACGATTTGAATCATACCTGTGACACTAGTTATAGATTCCGATGATTCACTTCAGGTTAACTGTATCCCTTGGACCATCTTATTGACGATGAAACACAGAAATTGCATCGGAATTAAATACAAAAGGCACAATACCGACTTAAGTACAAGAAGACTGACTCTTCCTACTGACTATGTTTTGAACCATTCCTGTGACACTAGTCATAGATTCCAATGCTTCACTTCAGGATTACTGTATCCCTTGGACCTTCTTATTGACGATGAAACACAGAAATGGCGTCGGAATTAAATGGAAAAGGCACAATGCCGACTTAAGTACAAGAAAACTGACTCATCTTACTGTCTATATTTTGAACCGTCCCTGTGACACTGGTTATAGATTCCGATGCTTCACTCCACGTTTACTGTGTCCGTTGGACCAACTTATTGACGATTAAACACAGAAATTGCATCGGAATTAAATACAAAAAGCACAGTGCCGACTTAAGTACAAGAAGACTAACTCTTCTTACTGTCTATGATTTGAACCATTCCTGTGACACTAGTTATAGATTTCGAAGCTTCACTCCAGGTTTATTGTATCCCTTGGACCTTCTTATTGCCGCTGAAACACAGAAATTGCATCGGAATTACATACAAAAGGCACAATGCCGACTTAAGTAAAAGATGTCTGACTCTTCTTACAGTCTATGCTTTGAACCATTCCTGTGACACTAGTTATAGATTCCGATGCTTCACTCCAGGTTTACTGTATCCCTTGGACCTTCTTATTGACGATGAAACACAGAAATTGCATCAGAATTAAATACAATAGGCAAACTGCCGACTTAAGTACAAGAAGACTGACTCTTCCTACTGACTATGTTTTGAACCATTCCTGTGACACTAGTCATAGATTCCGATGCTTCACTTCAGGTTTACTGTATCAATGGGATCTTCTTATTGACGATGAAACACAGTAATTGCATCGGAATTAAATACAAAAGGCACAATACCGACTTAAGTACAAGATGACTGACTCTTCTTACTGACTATGTTTTGAACCATACCTGTGACACTAGTTATAGATTCCGATGCTTCACTTCAGGTTTACTGAATACTCTGACCTTCTTATTGACGATGAAACACAGAAATTGCAACAGAATTAAATTGGGAACGCACAATACCGACTTAAGTAGAAGAAGACTGACTCTTCCAACTGTCTGTGCTTTGAACCATTCCTGTGACACTAGTTTTTTATTCCGATGCTTCACTTCAGGTTAACTGTATCCCTTGGCCCTTCTTATTGACGATGAAACACAGAAATTGCATCGGAATAAAATACAAAAGGCACAATGCCGACTAATGTACAAGAAGACTGAATCTTCCAACTCTCTATGTTTTGAACCATTCCTGTGACACTAGTTATAGATTCCGATGCTTCAGTTCAGGTCTACTGTATCCCTCTGACCTTCTTATAGACGATGAAACACAGAAAATTGCATCGGAATTAAATAGAAAAACTCACAATACCGACTTAAGTACAAGAAGACTGACTCTTCCTACTGTCTATGTTTTGAACCATTCCTGTGACACTAATCATAGATTCCGATGCTTGACATCAGGTTTACTGTATCCCTTGGACCTTCTTATTGACGATGTAACACACAAATTGCATCGGAATTATATAAAAAAAGGCACAATGCCGACTTAAGGACAAGAAGCCTGACTCTTCTTACTGACTATGTTTTTGAACCATTCCTGTGACACTAGTTATAGATTCCGATCGTTCATTTCAGGTTTACTGTATCCCTTGGACCTTCTTATTGACGATGAAACACAGAAATTGCATCGGAATTCAATACAAAAGGCCAATGCCGACTGAAGTACAAGGAGACTGACTCTTCTTACTGTCTATGTTTTGAACCATTCCTGTGACACTAGTTATGTATTCCGATGTTTCACTTCAGGTTTACTGTATCCCTCTGACCGTCTCATAGACGATGAAACACATAAATTGCATCGAAATTAAATAGAAAAGGCACAATGCCGACTTAAGTACTAGAAGACTGACTCTTCCTACTGTCTATGTTTCGAACCATTCCTGTGACACTAGTTATAGATTCCGATGTTTCACTCCAGGTTTACTGTATTCCTTGGACCTTCTTATTGACAATGAAACACAGAAATTGCATCGGAATTAAATACAATAGGCACAACGCGGACTTAAATACACGAAGACTGACTCTTCTTACTCACTATGCTTTGAACTATTCCTGTGACACTAATTATAGATTCCGATGCTTCAGATCAGATTTTCTGTATCCCCTCTGACCTTCTCATTGACGATGAAACACAGAAATTACATCATAATTAAATACAAAAGGCACAATGCCGACTTAACTACGAGAAGACTGACTCTTCTTACTATGTTTTGAACCATTCCTGTGACACTAGTTATAGATTCCGATGCTTAACTTCAGGATTACTGTATCCCTTGGACCTTCTTATTGACGATGAAACACAGAAATTGCATCGGAATTAAATACAAAGACTCAATGCTGAATTAAGTACAAGAAGACTGACTCTTCTTACTGTCTATGTTTTGAACCATTCCTGTGACACTAGTTATAGACTCTGATGCTTCACTCCAGGTTTACTGTATCCCTTGAAACTTCTTATTGACGGTGAAATACAGAAATAGCATCGGAATTAAATACAAAAGGCACAATGCCGACTTAAGTAAAAGAAGTGTGACTCTTCTTACTGTCTGTGTTTTTGAACCATTCCTGTGACACTAGTTAAAGATTCCGGTGCTTCACTCCAGGTTTACTGTATCCCTTGGACCTTCTTATTGGCGATGAAACACAGAAATTGCATCGGAATTAAATACAAAAAGCACAATGCCAACTTAAGTACAAGAAGACTGACTCGTCTTACTGACTATGTTTTGAACCATTCCTATGACACTAGTTATAGATTCCGATGCTTCACCTCAGGTATACTGTATCCTTCTGACCTTCTAATTGACGATTGAAACACAGAAATTGCATCGGAATTAATAACAAGAGGCACAATGCCGACTTAAGTAAAATAAGTCTGACTCTTTCTTACTGCCTTGGTTTGAACCATTCCTGTGAAACTAGTTATGGATTCCGATGCTTCACTCTAGGTTTACTGTATCCCCTTGGACCTTCTTATTGACGATAAAACACAGAAATTGCATCAGAAATAAATAGAAAGGGCACAATGATGACTTAAGTACAAGAAGACTGACTCTTCTTACTGCCTATGATTTGAATCATACCTGTGACACTAGTTATAGATTCCGATGATTCACTTCAGGTTAACTGTATCCCTTGGACCTTCTTATTGACGATGAAACACAGAAATTGCATCGGAATTAAATACAAAAGGCACAGTACCGACTTCAGTACAAGAAGACTGACTCTTCTTACTGACTATGTTTTGAACCATTCCTGTGACACTAGTCATAGATTCCAATGCTTCACTTCAGGATTACTGTATCCCTTGGACCTTTCTTATTGACGATGAAACACAGAAATGGCGTCGGAATTAAATGGAAAAGGCACAATGCCGACTTAAGTACAAGAAAACTGACTCATCTTACTGTCTATATTTTGAACCGTCCCTGTGACACTAGTTATAGACTTCGAAGCTTCACTCCAGGTTTTATTGTATCCCTTGGACCTTCTTATTGCCGCTGAAACACAGAAAATTGCATCGGAATTACATACAAAAGGCACAATGCCGACTTAAGTAAAAGATGTCTGACTCTTCTTACAGTCTATGCTTTGAACCATTCCTGTGACACTAGTTATAGATTCCGATGCTTCACTCCAGGTTTACTGTATCCCTTGGACCCTTCTTATTGACGATGAAACACAGAAATTGTATCAGAATTAAATACAATAGGCAAACTGCCGACTTAAGTACAAGAAGACTGACTCTTCCTACTGACTATGTTTTGAACCATTCCTGTGACACTAGTCATAGATTTCGATGCTTCACTTCAGGTTTACTGTATCAATGGGATCTTCTTATTGACGATGAAACACAGTAATTGCATCGGAATTAAATACAAAAGGCACAATACCGACTTAAGTACAAGATGACTGACTCTTCTTACTGACTATATTTTGAACCATACCTGTGACACTAGTTATAGATTCCGATGCTTCACTTCAGGTTTACTGAATACTCTGACCTTCTTATTGACGATGAAACACAGAAAATTGCAACAGAATTAAATTGGAAACGCACAATACCGACTTAAGTAGAAGAAGACTGACTCTTCCAACTGTCTGTTGCTTTGAACCATTCCTGTGACACTAGTTTTTTTATTCCGATGCTTCACTTCAGGTTAACTGTATCCCTTGGCCCTTCTTATTGACGATGAAACACAGAAATTGCATCGGAAATAAAATACAAAAGGCACAATGCCGACTAATGTACAAGAAGACTGAATCTTCCAACTCTCTATGTTTTTGAACCATTCCTGTGACACTAGTTATAGATTCCGATGCTTCAGTTCAGGTCTACTGTATCCCTCTGACCTTCTTATAGACGATGAAACACAGAAATTGCATCGGAATTATATAAAAAAGGCACAATGCCGACTTAAGGACAAGAAGCCTGACTCTTCTTACTGACTATGTTTTGAACCATTCCTGTGACACTAGTTATAGATTCCGATGGTTCATTTCAGGTTTACTGTATCCCTTGGACCTTCTTATTGACGATGAAACACAGAAATTGCATCGGAATTCAATACAAAAAGGCACAATGCCGACTGAAGTACAAGGAGACTGACTCTTCTTACTGTCTATGTTTTTGAACCATTCCTGTGACACTAGTTATGTATTCCGATGTTTCACTTCAGGTTTACTGTATCCCTCTGACCGTCTCATAGACGATGAAACACATAAATTGCATCGAAATTAAATAGAAAAGGCACAATGCCGACTTAAGTACTAGAAGACTGACTCTTCCTACTGTCTATGTTTCGAACCATTCCTGTGACACTAGTTATAGATTCCGATGTTTCACTCCAGGTTTACTGTATTCCTTGGACCTCCTTATTGACGATGAAAACACAGAAATTGCATCGGAATTAGATACAATAGGCACAACGCGGACTTAAATACACGAAGACTGACTCTTCTTACTCACTATGCTTTGAACTATTCCTGTGACACTAATTATAGATTCCGATGCTTCAGATCAGATTTTCTGTATCCCTCTGACCTTCTCATTGACGATGAAACACAGAAATTACGTCATAATTAAATACAAAATGCACAATGCCGACTTAACTACGAGAAGACTGACTCTTCTTACTATGTTTTTGAACCATTCCTGTGACACTAGTTATAGATTCCGATGCTTAACTTCAGGAGTACTGTATCCCTTGGACCTTCTTATTGACGATGAAACACAGAAATTGCATCGGAATTAAATACAAAGACTCAATGCCGAATTAAGTACAAGAAGACTGACTCTTCTTACTGTCTATGTTTTGAACCATTCCTGTGACACTAGTTATAGACTCTGATGCTTCACTCCAGGTTTACTGTATCCCTTGAAACTTCTTATTGACGATGAAATACAGAAATAGCATCGGAATTAAATACAAAAGGCACAATGCCGACTTAAGTACATGTAGCCTGACTTTTCCTACTGTCTATGCTTTTGAACCATTCCTGTGACACTAGTTGTAGATTCCGATGGTTTCATATCAGGTTTACTGTATCCCTTGGACCTTCTTATCGACTATGAAACACAGAAATTGCATAGAAGTTAAATACAAAAGCCACAATGCCGACTTAAGTACAAGAATACTGACTCATCTTACTGTCTATGTTTTGAACCGTCCCTGTGACACTAGTTATAGGTTCCGATGCTTCTCTCCAGGTTTACTGTATCCCTTGGACCTTCTTATTGATGATGAAACACAGAAATTGCATCGGAATTAAATAAAAAAAAGCACAATGCAGACTTAAGTACTAGAAGACTGACTCTTCTTACTGACTATGTTTTGAACCACTCCTGTGCCACTAGTTATAGATTCCGATGCTTCACTTCGGGTTTACTGTATCCCTCTGACCTTCTTATTGACGATGAAACCCAGAAAATTGCATCGGAATTAATTACAAAAGGCACAATGCTGACTTAAGTATAAGATGACTGACTCTTCTTACTGTCTATGTTTTTGAACCATCCCTGGGACACTAGTTATAGATTCCGATGCTTCACTCCAGGTTTTACTGTATGCCTTGGCACTTCTTATTGACGCTGAAACACAGAAAATTGCAATCGGATTTAAATACAATAGGCACAATTCCGACTTAAGTACAAGAAGACTGATTCTTCTTCCTGTCTATGTTTTTAACCATTCCTGTGACGCTAGTTATAGATTCCGATGCCCCACTTCAGGTTTACTGTATCCCTTGGACCTTCTTATTGACGATGATACACAGAAATTGCATTGGAATTAAATACAAAAGGCACAATGCCGAATTAAGTACAAGAAGATTGACTCTTCTTACTGTCCATGCTTTGAACCATTCCAGTGACACTAGTTATGGATTCCGATCGTTCATTTCAGGTTTACTGTATCCCTCTGTCCGTCTCATAGACGATGAAACACATAAATTGCATCGAAATTAAATAGAAAAGGCACAATGCCGACTTAAGTACTAGAAGACTGACTCTTCCTACTGTCTATGTTTTGAACCATTCCTGTTGACACTAGTTATAGATTCCGATGCTTCACTCCAGGTTTACTGTATTCCTTGGACCTTCTTATTGACGATGAAACACAGAAACTGAATCGGAATTAAATACAATAGGCACAATGCCGACTTAAATACACGAAGACTGACTCTTCTTACTCACTATGCTTTGAACTATTCCTGTGACACTAGTTATAGATTCCGATGCTTAACTTCAGGATTACTGTATCCCTTGTACCTTCTTATTGACGATGAAACACAGAAATTGCATCGGAATTAGAAACAAAAGGCTCAATGCCGAATTAAGTACAAGAAGTCTGACTCGTCTTACTGTCTATGTTTTGAACCATTCATGTGACACTAGTTATAGACTCCGATGCTTCACTCCAGGTTTACTGTATCCCTTGGACCTTCTTGTTGACGATGAAACACAGAAATTGCATCAGAATTAAATACAAAAGGCACAATGCCGAATTAAGTACAAGAAGACTGAAAGACTGACTCTTCTTACTGTCCATGTTTTGAACCATTCCTGTGACACTAGTTATGGATTCGGATCGTTAATTTCGGGTTTACTGTTACCTTGGACCCTCTTATTGACGATGAAACACAGATATTGCTTCGGAATTAAATACAAAATGCACAATCCCGATTTAAGTACAAGAAGACTGACTCTTCCAACTGTCTATGTTTAGAAACCATTCCCGTGCCCACTAGTTATAGATTCCGATGTTTCACTTCAGGTTTACTGTATCCCTCTGACCGTCTTATTGACGATGAAACACAGAAATTGCATCGGAATTAAATACAAAAGGCAGAATGCCGACTTAAGTACAAGAAGACTGACTCTTCTTACTGTCTATGTTTGAACCATTCCTGTGACACTAGTTATAGATTCCGATGCTTCAATTCAGGTCTACTGTATCCTTGGACCTTCTTATTGACGATGAAACACAGAAGTAGCATCGGAATTAAATACAATAGGCACAATGCCGACTTAAGTACAAGAAGACTGACTCTTCTTACTGACTAAGTTTTGAACTATTCCTGTGACACTAAATGTAGATTCCGATGCTTCACATCATATTTACTATATCCCTCTGACCTTCTTATTGACGATGAAACACAGAAATTGCATCGGAATTAAATACAAAAGGCACAATGCCGACTTAAGTACATGTAGACTGACTTTTCCTACTGTCTATGTTTTGAACCATTCCTCTGACACTAGTTATAGATTCCGATGGTTCATTTCAGGTTAACTGTATCCCTTGGACCTTCTTATTGACGATGAAACACAGATATGGCGTCGGAATTAAATAGAAAAGGCACAATGCCAACTTAAGTACAAGAAAACTGACTCTTCTTACTGACAATGCTTTGAACCATTCCTGTGACACTAGTTACAGATTCCGATGCTTAACTTCAGGTTTACTGTATCCCTCTGACCTTCTTATTGACGATGAAACACAGAGATTGCATCAGAATTAAATACAAAAGGCACAATGCCGAATTAAGTACAAGAAGACTAACTCTTCTTACTGTCTATGCTTTGAACCATTCCTGTGACACTAGTTATAGATTCCGATGCTTCACTCCAGGTTTACTGTATCCCTTGGACCTTCTTATTGACGATGAAACACAGAAATTGCATCAGAATTAAATACAATAGGCAAACTGCCGACTTAAGTACAAGAAGACTGACTCATCCTACTGTCTATGTTTTGAACCATTCCTGTGACACTAGTCATAGATTCCGATGCTTCACTTCAGGTTTACTGTATCAATGGGACCTTCTTATTGACGATGAAACACAGTAATTGCATCGGAATTAAATACAGAAGGCACAATACCGACTTAAGCACAAGATGACTGATTCTTCTTACTGACTATGTTTTGAACCATTCCTGTGACACTAGTCATAGATTCCGATGCTTCACTTCAGGTTTACTGTATCCCTCCGACCGTCTTATTGACGACGAAACACAGAAATTGCATCGGAATTAAATAGAGGATGCACAATGCCGACTTAAGTACAATAAGACTGAATCTTCCCACTCTCTATGTTTTGAACCATTCCTGTGACACTAGTTATAGATTCCGATGCTTCACTTCAGGTTTACTGTATCCCTCTGACCTTCTTATTGACGATGAAACACAGAAATTGCATCGGAATTAAATACAATAGGAACAATGCCGACTTAAATACACGAAGACTGACTCTTCTTACTCACTATGCTTTGAACTATTCCTGTGACACTAATTATAGATTCCGATGCTTCAGATCAGATTTACTGTATCCCTCTGACCTTCTCATTGACGATGAAAAACAGAAATTACATCATAATTAAATACAAAAGGCACAATGCCGACTTAAGTACATGTAGACTGACTTTTCCTACTGTCTATGTTTGAACCATTCCTGTGACACTAGTTATAGATTCCGAAGGTTCATTTCAGGTTTACTGTATCCCTTGGACCTTCTTATTGACAATGAATAACAGAAATTGCATCGAAATTAAATACAAAAGGCACAATGCCGTCTTAACTACGAGAAGACTGACTCTTCTTACTATGTTTTGAACCATTCCTGTGACACTAGTTATAGATTCCGATGCTTAACTTCAGGATAACTGTATCCCTTGGAGCTTCTTATTGACGATGAAACACAGAAATTGCATCGGAATTAAATACAAAGGCTCAATGCCGAATTAAGTACATGAAGACTGACTCTTCTTACTGTCTATGTTTGAACCATTCCTATGACACTAGTAATAGACTCTGATGCTTCACTCCAGGTTTTCTGTATCCCTTGAAACTTCTTATTGACGATGAAATACAGAAATAGCATCGGAATTAAATACAAAAGGCACAATGCCGACTTAAGTAAAAGCAGTATGACACTTCTTATTGTCTGTGTTTTGAACCATTCCTGTGACACTAGTTATAGATTCCGGTGCTTCACTCAGGTTTACTGTATCCCTTGGACCTTCTTATTGACGATGAAACACAGTTATTGCATCGGAATCAAATACAAAAAGCACAGTGCTGACTTAAGTACAAGAAAACTGACTCTTCTTACTGACTATGCTTTGAACCATTCCTGTGACACTAGTTATAGATTCCGATGCTTCACTTCAGGTTTACTGTATCCCTCTGACCATCTTATTGACGATGAAACACAGAAATTGCATCAGAATTAAATACAAAAGGCACAATGCCGACTTAAGTAAAAGATGTCTGACTCTTCTTACTGTCTATGCTTTGAACCATTCCTGTGACACTAGTTATAGATTCCGATGCTTCACTCCAGGTTTACTGTATCCCTTGGACCTTCTTATTGACGATGAAACACAGAAATTGCATCAGAATTAAATACAATAGGCAAACTGCCGACTTAAGTACAAGAAGACTGACTCATCCTACTGTCTATGTTTTGAACCATTCCTGTGACACTAGTCATAGATTCCGTTGCTTCACTTCAGGTTTACTGTATCAATGGGACCTTCTTATTGACGATGAAACACAGTAATTGCATCGGAATTAAATACAAAAGGCACAATACCGACTTAAGTACAAGATGACTGACTCTTCTTACTGACTATGTTTTGAACCATTCCTGTGACACTAGTCATAGATTCCGATGCTTCACTTCAGGTTTACTGTATCCCTCCGACCGTCTAATTGACGACGAAACACAGAAATTGCATCGGAATTAAATAGAGGATGCACAATGCCGACTTAAGTACAATAAGTCTGAATCTTCCAACTCTCTATGCTTTGAACCATTCCTGTGACACTAGTTATAGATTCCGATGCTTCACTTCAGGTTTACTGTATCCCTCTGACCTTCTTATTGACGATGAAACACAGAAATTGCATCAGAATTAAATTGGAAACGCACAATACCGGCTTAAGTACAAGAAGACTGACTCTTCCAACTGTCTATGCTTTGAACCATTCCTGTGACACTAGTTTTTTATTCCGATGCTTCACTTCAGGTTTACTGAATCCCGTGGCCCTTCTTATTGACGATGAAACACAGAAATTGCATCGGACTTAAATAGAAAAAAGCACAATGCCGAATTAAGTACAAGAAGACTGACTCTTTTTACTGTCTATGTTTTGAACCATTCCTGTGACACTAGTTATAGGTTCCGATGCTTCTCTCCAGGTTTACTGTATCCCTTGGACCTTCTTATTGACGATGAAACACAGAAATTGCATCGGAATTAAATAAAAAAGGCACAATGCCCACTTAAGTAAAAGAAGTCTGACTCTTCTTACTGTCTATGATTTGAACCATTCCTGTGACATTAGTTGTAGATTCCGATGATTCACATCATATTTACTGTATCCCTCTGACCTTCTTATTGACGATGAAACACAGAAATTGCATCGGAATTAAATACAAAAGGCACAATGCCGACTTAAGTACATGTAGACTGACTTTTCCTACTGTCTATGCTTTGAACCATTCCTGTGACACTAGTTGTAGATTCCGACGGTTCATATCAGGTTTACTGTATCCCTTGGACCTTCTTATCGACTATGAAACACAGAAATTGCATAGAAGTTAAATACAAAAGCCACAATGCCGACTTAAGTACAAGAATACTGACTCATCCTACTGTCTATGTTTTGAACCGTCCCTGTGACACTAGTTATAGGTTCCGATGCTTCTCTCCAGGTTTACTGTATCCCTTGGACCTTCTTATTGACGATGAAACACAGAAATTGCATCGGAATTAAATAAAAAAAGCACAATGCAGACTTAAGTACTAGAAGACTGACTCTTCTTACTGACTATGTTTTGAACCACTCCTGTGCCACTAGTTATAGATTCCGATGCTTCACTTCAGGTTTACTGTATCCCTCTGACCTTCTTATTGACGATGAAACCCAGAAATTGCATCGGAATTAATTACAAAAGGCACAATGCTGACTTAAGTATAAGATGACTGACTCTTCTTACTGTCTATGTTTTGAACCATCCCTGGGACACTAGTTATAGATTCCGATGCTTCACTCCAGGTTTACTGTATCCCTTGGCACTTCTTATTGACGCTGAAACACAGAAATTGCATCGGATTTAAATACAATAGGCACAATTCCGACTTAAGTACAAGAAGACTGACTCTTCTTCCTGTCTATGTTTTTAACCATTCCTGTGACGCTAGTTATAGATTCCGATGCCCCACTTCAGGTTTACTGTATCCCTTGGACCTTCTTATTGACGATGATACACAGAAATTGCATTGGAATTAAATACAAAAGGCACAATGCCGAATTAAGTACAAGAAGATTGACTCTTCTTACTGTCCATGTTTTGAACCATTCCTGTGACACTAGTTATGGATTCCGATCGTTCATTTCAGGTTTACTGTATCCCATGGACCCTCTTATTGACGATGAAACACAGATATTGCATCGGAATTAAATACAAAATGCACAATGCCGATTTAAGTGCATGAAGACTGACTCTTCAACTGCCTATGTTTAGAACCATTCCTGTGCCACTAGTTATAGATTCCGATGTTTCACTTCAGGTTTACTGTATCCCTCTGTCCGTCTCATAGACGATGAAACACATAAATTGCATCGAAATTAAATAGAAAAGGCACAATGCCGACTTAAGTACTAGAAGACTGACTCTTCCTACTGTCTATGTTTTGAACCATTCCTGTGACACTAGTTATAGATTCCGATGCTTCACTCCAGGTTTACTGTATTCCTTGGACCTTCTTATTGACGATGAAACACAGAAACTGAATCGGAATTAAATACAATAGGCACAATGCCGACTTAAATACACGAAGACTGACTCTTCTTACTCACTATGCTTTGAACTATTCCTGTGACACTAGTTATAGATTCCGATGCTTAACTTCAGGATTACTGTATCCCTTGTACCTTCTTATTGACGATGAAACACAGAAATTGCATCGGAATTAGAAACAAAAGGCTCAATGCCGAATTAAGTACAAGAAGTCTGACTCGTCTTACTGTCTATGTTTTGAACCATTCATGTGACACTAGTTATAGACTCCGATGCTTCACTCCAAGTTTACTGTATCCCTTGGACCTTCTTGTTGACGATGAAACACAGAAATTGCATCAGAATTAAATACAAAAGGCACAATGCCGAATTAAGTACAAGAAGACTGACTCTTCTTACTGTCCATGCTTTGAACCATTCCTGTGACACTAGTTATGGATTCGGATCGTTAATTTCGGGTTTACTGTATCCCTTCGTCCCTCTTATTGACGATGAAACACAGATATTGCTTCGGAATTAAATACAAAATGCACAATCTCGATTTAAGTACAAGAAGACTGACTCTTCTTACTGTCTATGTTTTGAACCATTCCTGTGACACTAGTTATAGATTCCGATGCTTCAATTCAGGTCTACTGTATCCCTTGGACCTTCTTATTGACGATGAAACACAGAAGTAGCATCGGAATTAAATACAATAGGCACAATGCCGACTTAAGTACAAGAAGACTGACTCTTCTTACTGACTAAGTTTTGAACTATTCCTGTGACACTAAATATAGATTCCGATGCTTCACATCATATTTACTATATCCCTCTGACCTTCTTATTGACGATGAAACACAGAAATTGCATCGGAATTAAATACAAAAGGCACAATGCCGACTGTCTATGTTTTGAACCGTCCCTGTGACACTGGTTATAGATTCCGATGCTTCACTCCACGTTTACTGTGTCCGTTGGACCAACGTATTGACGATGAAACACAGAAATTGAATCGGAATTAAATACAAAAAGCACAGTGCCGACTTAAGTACAAGAAAACTGACTCTTCTTACTGACTATGCTTTGAACCATTCCTGTGACACTAGTTATAGATTCCGATGCTTCACTTCAGGTTTACTGTATCCCTCTGACCTTCTTATTGACGATGAAACACAGAAATTGCATCAGAATTAAATACAAAAGGCACAATGCCGAATTAAGTACAAGAAGACTAACTCTTCTTACTGTCTATGCTTTGAACCATTCCTGTGACACTAGTTATAGACTTCGAAGCTTCACTCCAGGTTTATTGTATCCCTTGGACCTTCTTATTGCCGATGAAACACAGAAATTGCATCGGAATTACATACAAAAGGCACAATGCCGACTTAAGTAAAAGATGTCTGACTCTTCTTACTGTCTATGTTTTGAACCATTCCTGTGACACTAGTTATAGATTCCGATGCTTCACTCCAGGTTTACTGTATCCCTTGGACCTTCTTATTGACGATGAAACACAGAAATTGCATCAGAATTAAATACGATAGGCAAACTGCCGACTTAAGTACAAGAAGACTGACTCATCCTACTGTCTACGCTTTGAACCATTCCTGTGACACTAGTCATAGATTCCGATGCTTCACTTCAGGTTTACTGTATCAATGGGACCTTCTTATTGACGATGAAACACAGTAATTGCATCGGAATTAAATACAGAAGGCACAATACCGACTTAAGCACAAGATGACTGATTCTTCTTACTGACTATGTTTTGAACCATTCCTGTGACACTAGTCATAGATTCCGATGCTTCACTTCAGGTTTACTGTATCCCTCCGACCGTCTTATTGACGACGAAACACAGAAATTGCATCAGAATTAAATTGGAAACGCACAATACCGACTTAAGTACAAGAAGACTGACTCTTCCAACTGTCTATGCTTTGAACCATTCCTGTGACACTAGTTTTTTTTCCGATGCTTCACTTCAGGTTTACTGTATCCCTTGGCCCTTCTTATTGACGATGAAACACAGAAATTGCATCGGAATTAAATAGAAAAAGCACAATGCCGAATTAAGTACAAGAAGACTGACTCTTTTTACAGTCTATGTTTTGAACCATTCCTGTGACACTAGCTATAGACTCCGATGCTTCACTTCCAGGTTTACTGTATCCCTTGGACCTTCTTATTGACGATGAAACACAGAAATAGCATCGGAATTAAATACAAAAGGCACAATGCCCACTTAAGTAAAAGAAGTCTGACTCTTCTTACTGTCTATGATTTGAACCATTCCTGTGACACTAGTTGTAGATTCCGATGCTTCACATCATATTTACTGTATCCCTCTGACCTTCTTATTGACGATGAAACACAGAAATTGCATCGGAATTAAATACAAAAGGCACAATGCCGACTTAAGTACATGTAGACTGACTCTTCCTACTGTCTATGCTTTGAACCATTCCTGTGACACTAGTTGTAGATTCCAAAGGTTCATATCAGGTTTACTGTATCCCTTGGACCTTCTTATCGACTATGAAACACAGAAATTGCATAGAAATTAAATACAAAAGGCACAATGCCGACTTAAGTACAAGAATACTGACTCATCTTACTGTCTATGTTTTGAACCGTCCCTGTGACACTAGTTATAGGTTCCGATGCTTCTCTCCATGTTTACTGTATCCCTTGGACCTTCTTATTGACGATGAAACACAGAAATTGCATCGGAATTAAATAAAAAAAGCACAATGCCGACTTAAGTACTAGAAGACTGACTCTTCTTACTGACTATGTTTTGAACCACTCCTGTGCCACTAGTTATAGATTCCGATGCTTCACTTCAGGTTTACTGTATCCCTCTGACCTTCTTATTGACGCTGAAACCCAGAAATTGCATCGGAATTAATTACAAAAGGCACAATGCTGACTTAAAGATAAGATGACTGACTCTTCTTACTGTCTATGTGTTGAACCATCCCTGGGACACTAGTTATAGATTCCGATGCTTCACTCCAGGTTTACTGTATCCCTTGGCACTTCTTATTGACGCTGTAACACAGAAATTGCATCGGATTTAAATACAATAGGCACAATGCCGACTTAAGTACAAGAGGACTGACTCTTCTTCCTGTCTATGTTTTTAACCATTCCTGTGACGCTAGTTATAGATTCCGATGCCCCACTTCAGGTTTACTGTATCCCTTGGACCTTCTTATTGACGATGATACACAGAAATTGCATTGGAATTAAATACTAAAGGCACAATGCCGAATTAAGTACAAGAAGACTGACTCTTCTTACTGTCCATGTTTTGAACCATTCCTGTGACACTAGTTATGGATTCCGATCGTTCATTTCAGGTTTACTGTATCCCCTGGACCCTCTTATTGACGATGAAACACAGATATTGCATCGGAATTAAATACAAAATGCACAATGCCGATTTAAGTGCAAGAAGACTGACTCTTCCAACTGCCTATGTTTAGAACCATTCCTGTGCCACTAGTTATAGATTCCGATGTTTCACTTCAGGTTTACTGTATCCCTCTGACCGTCTCATAGACGATGAAACACATAAATTGCATCGAAATTAAATAGAAAAGGCACAATGACGACTTAAGTACTAGAAGACTGACTCTTCCTACTGTCTATGTTTTGAACCATTCCTGTGACACTAGTAATAGATTCCGATGCTTCACTCCAGGTTTACTGTATTCCTTGGACCTTCTTATTGACGATGAAACACAGAAATTGCATCGAAATTAAATACAATAGGCACAATGCCGACTTAAATACACGAAGACTGACTCCTCTTACTCACTATGCTTTGAACTATTCCTGTGACACTGGTTATAGATTCCGATGCTTAACTTCAGGATTACTGTATCCAGGGGACCTTCTTGTTGACGATGAAACACAGAAATTGCATCGGAATTAGAAACAAAAGGCTCAATGCCGAATTAAGTACAAGAAGTCTGACTCGTCTTACTGTCTATGTTTTGAACCATTCATGAGACACTAGTTAAAGACTCCGATGCTTCACTCCAGGTTTACTGTATCCCTTGGACCTTCTTATTGACGATGAAACACAGAAATTGCATCAGAGATTAATACAAAAGGCACAATGCCGAATTAAGTACAAGAAGACTGACACTTCTTACTGTCCATGTTTTAAACCATTCCTGTGACTCTAATTATGGATTCCGATCGTTCATTTCGGGTTTACTGTATCCCTTGGACCCTCTTATTGACGATGAAACACAGATATTGCATCGGAATTAAATGCAAAATGCACAATCCCGATTTAAGTACAAGAAGACTGACTCTTCCAACTGTCTATGTTTAGAAACATTCCTGTGCCACTAGTTATAGATTCCGATGTTTCACTTCAGGTTTACTGTATCACTCTGACCGTCTTATTGACGATGAAACACAGAAATTGCATCGGAATTAAATACAAAAGGCAGAATGCCGACTTAAGTACAAGAAGACTGACTCTTCTTACTGTCTATGTTTTGAACCATTCCTGTGACACTAGTTATAGATTTCGATGCTTCAATTCAGGTCTGCTGTAACCCTTGGACCTTCTTATTGACGATGAAACACAGAAGTAGCATCGGAATTAAATACAAAAGGCACAATGCCGACTTAAATACAAGAAGACTGACTCTTCTTACTGACTAAGTTTTGAACTATTCCTGTGACACTAAATATAGATTCCGATGCTTCACATCATATGTACTGTATCCCTCTGACCTTCTTATTGACGATGAAACACAGAAATTGCATCGGAATTAAATACAAAAGGCACAATGCCGACTTAAGTACATGTAGACTGACTTTTCCTACTGTCTATGTTTTGAACCATTCCTGTGACACTAGTTATAGATTCCGATGGTTCATTTCAGGTTTACTGTATCCCTTGGACCTTCTTATTGACGATGAAACACAGAAATTGCATCGGAATTAAATACAAAATGCACAATGCCGACTAAACTACAAGAAGACTGACTCTTCTTACTGACTATGTTTTGAACCATTCCTGTGACACTAGTTATAGATTCCGATGCTTAACTTCAGGATTACTGTATCCCTTGGACCTTCTTATTGACGATGAAACACAGATATTGCATCGGAATTAAATAAAAAAGGCACAATGCCGACTTAAGTAAAAGAAGTCTGACTCTTCTTACTGTCTGTGCTTTTAACCAATCCTGTGACACTAGTTATAGATTCCGAAGATTCACTTCAGGTTAACTGTATCCCTTGGACCTTCTTATTGACGATGAAACACAGAAATAGCATCAGAATTAAATAGAAAATTCACAATGATAACTTAAGTAAATGAAGACTGACTCTTCTTTCTGACAATGTTATGAACCATTCCTGTGACACTAGTTATAGATAACGATGTATCATTTCAGGTTTACTGTATCCCTTGGACCTTCTTATTGACAATGAAACACAGAAATTACATCGGAATTATATAGAAAAGGCACAATGCCGACTTAAGTACAGGAATACTGACTCATCTTACTGTCTATGTTTTGAACCGTCCCTGTGAAGCTAGTTATAAATTCCGTTGCTTCACTCCAGGTTTACTGTATCCCTTGGACCTTCTTATTGGCGATGAAACACAGATATTGCATCGGAATTAAATACAAAAAGCACAATGCCGACTTAAGTACAAGAAGACTGAATCTTCTTACTGACTATGTTTTGAACCATTCCTGTGACACTAGTTATTGATTCGGATGCTTCACTTCAGGTTTACTGTATCCCTCTGACCTTCTTATTGACGATGAAACACAAAAATTGCATCGTAATTAAATACAAGAGGCACAATGCCGACTTAAGTAAAAGAAGTCTGACTCTTCTTACTGTCTATGGTTTGAACCATTCCTGTGCCACTAGTTATGGATTCCGATGCTTCACTCTAGGTTTACTGTATCCCTTGGACCTTCTTATTGACGATGAAACACAGAAATTGCATCAGAATTAAATAGAAAAGGCACAATGATGACTTAAGTACAAGAAGACTGACTCTTCTTACTGACTATGATTTGAACCATTCCTGTGACACTAGTTATAGATTCCGATGATTCACTTCAGGTTAACTGTATCTCTTGGACCTTCTTATTGACGATGAAACACAGATATTGCATCGGAATTAAATAGAAAAGGCACAATGCCGAATTAAGTACAAGGAGACTGACTCTTCTTACTGTCTATGTTTTGAACCATTCCTGTGACACTAGTTATGTATTCCGATGTTTCACTTCAGGTTTACTGTATCCCTCTGACCGTCTCATAGACGATGAAACACATAAATTGCATCGAAATTAAAAAGAAAAGGCACAATGCCGACTTAAGTACTAGAAGACTGACGCTTCCTACTGTCTATGTTTCGAACCATTCCTGTGACACTAGTTATAGATTCCGATGTTTCACTCCAGGTTTACTGTATTCCTTGGACCTTCTTATTGACGATGAAACACAGAAATTGCATCGGAATTAAATACAATAGGCACAACGCGGACTTAAATACACGAAGACTGACTCTTGTTACTCACTATGCTTTGAACTATTCCTGTGACACTAATTATAGATTCCGATGCTTCAGATCAGATTTTCTGTATCCCTCTGACCTTCTCATTGACGATGAAACACAGAAATTACATCATAATTAAATACAAAAGGCACAATGCCGACTTAACTACGAGAAGACTGACTCTTCTTACCATGTTTTGAACCATTCCTGTGACACTAGTTATAGATTCCGATGCTTAACTTCAGGATTACTGTATCCCTTGGACCTTCTTATTGACGATGAAACACAGAAATTGCATCGGAATTAAATACAAAGACTCAATGCCGAATTAAGTACAAGAAGACTGACTCTTCTTACTTTCTATGTTTTGAACCATTCCTGTGACACTAGTTATAGACTCTGATGCTTCACTCCAGGTTTACTGTATCCCTTGAAACTTCTTATTGACGATGAAATACAGAAATAGCATCGGAATTAAATACAAAAGGCACAATGCCGACTTAAGTAAAAGAAGTATGACTCTTCTTACTGTCTGTGTTTTGAACCATTCCTGTGACACTAGTTATAGATTCCGGTGCTTAACTCCAGGTTTACTGTATCCCTTGGACCTTCTTATTGGCGATGAAACACAGAAATTGCATCGGAATTAAATACAAAAAGCACAATGCCAACTTAAGTACAAGAAGACTGACTCGTCTTACTGACTATGTTTTGAACCATTCCTATGACACTAGTTATAGATTCCGATGCTTCACCTCAGGTATACTGTAACCTTCTGACCTTCTAATTGACGATGAAACACAGAAATTGCATCGGAATTAAAAACAAGAGGCACAATGCCGACTTAAGTAAAATAAGTCTGACTCTTTCTTACTGCCTTGGTTTGAACCATTCCTGTGAAACTAGTTATGGATTCCGATGCTTCACTCTAGGTTTACTGTATCCCTTGGACCTTCTTATTGACGATAAAACACAGAAATTGCATCAGAAATAAATAGAAAGGGCACAATGATGACTTAAGTACAAGAAGACTGACTCTTCTTACTGCCTATGATTTGAATCATACCTGTGACACTAGTTATAGATTCCGATGATTCACTTCAGGTTAACTGTATCCCTTGGACCATCTTATTGACGATGAAACACAGAAATTGCATCGGAATTAAATACAAAAGGCACAATACCGACTTAAGTACAAGAAGACTGACTCTTCCTACTGACTATGTTTTGAACCATTCCTGTGACACTAGTCATAGATTCCAATGCTTCACTTCAGGATTACTGTATCCCTTGGACCTTCTTATTGACGATGAAACACAGAAATGGCGTCGGAATTAAATGGAAAAGGCACAATGCCGACTTAAGTACAAGAAAACTGACTCATCTTACTGTCTATATTTTGAACCGTCCCTGTGACACTGGTTATAGATTCCGATGCTTCACTCCACGTTTACTGTGTCCGTTGGACCAACTTATTGACGATTAAACACAGAAATTGCATCGGAATTAAATACAAAAAGCACAGTGCCGACTTAAGTACAAGAAGACTAACTCTTCTTACTGTCTATGATTTGAACCATTCCTGTGACACTAGTTATAGATTTCGAAGCTTCACTCCAGGTTTATTGTATCCCTTGGACCTTCTTATTGCCGCTGAAACACAGAAATTGCATCGGAATTACATACAAAAGGCACAATGCCGACTTAAGTAAAAGATGTCTGACTCTTCTTACAGTCTATGCTTTGAACCATTCCTGTGACACTAGTTATAGATTCCGATGCTTCACTCCAGGTTTACTGTATCCCTTGGACCTTCTTATTGACGATGAAACACAGAAATTGCATCAGAATTAAATACAATAGGCAAACTGCCGACTTAAGTACAAGAAGACTGACTCTTCCTACTGACTATGTTTTGAACCATTCCTGTGACACTAGTCATAGATTCCGATGCTTCACTTCAGGTTTACTGTATCAATGGGATCTTCTTATTGACGATGAAACACAGTAATTGCATCGGAATTAAATACAAAAGGCACAATACCGACTTAAGTACAAGATGACTGACTCTTCTTACTGACTATGCTTTGAACCATACCTGTGACACTAGTTATAGATTCCGATGCTTCACTTCAGGTTTACTGAATACTCTGACCTTCTTATTGACGATGAAACACAGAAATTGCAACAGAATTAAATTGGAAACGCACAATACCGACTTAAGTAGAAGAAGACTGACTCTTCCAACTGTCTGTGCTTTGAACCATTCCTGTGACACTAGTTTTTTATTCCGATGCTTCACTTCAGGTTAACTGTATCCCTTGGCCCTTCTTATTGACGATGAAACACAGAAATTGCATCGGAATAAAATACAAAAGGCACAATGCCGACTAATGTACAAGAAGACTGAATCTTCCAACTCTCTATGTTTTGAACCATTCCTGTGACACTAGTTATAGATTCCGATGCTTCAGTTCAGGTCTACTGTATCCCTCTGACCTTCTTATAGACGATGAAACACAGAAATTGCATCGGAATTAAATAGAAAACTCACAATACCGACTTAAGTACAAGAAGACTGACTCTTCCTACTGTCTATGTTTTGAACCATTCCTGTGACACTAATCATAGATTCCGATGCTTGACATCAGGTTTACTGTATCCCTTGGACCTTCTTATTGACGATGTAACACACAAATTGCATCGGAATTATATAAAAAAGGCACAATGCCGACTTAAGGACAAGAAGCCTGACTCTTCTTACTGACTATGTTTTGAACCATTCCTGTGACACTAGTTATAGATTCCGATCGTTCATTTCAGGTTTACTGTATCCCTTGGACCTTCTTATTGACGATGAAACACAGAAATTGCATCGGAATTCAATACAAAAGGCACAATGTCGACTGAAGTACAAGGAGACTGACTCTTCTTACTGTCTATGTTTTGAACCATTCCTGTGACACTAGTTATGTATTCCGATGTTTCACTTCAGGTTTACTGTATCCCTCTGACCGTCTCATAGACGATGAAACACATAAATTGCATCGAAATTAAATAGAAAAGGCACAATGCCGACTTAAGTACTAGAAGACTGACTCTTCCTACTGTCTATGTTTCGAACCATTCCTGTGACACTAGTTATAGATTCCGATGTTTCACTCCAGGTTTACTGTATTCCTTGGACCTTCTTATTGACAATGAAACACAGAAATTGCATCGGAATTAAATACAATAGGCACAACGCGGACTTAAATACACGAAGACTGACTCTTCTTACTCACTATGCTTTGAACTATTCCTGTGACACTAATTATAGATTCCGATGCTTCAGATCAGATTTTCTGTATCCCTCTGACCTTCTCATTGACGATGAAACACAGAAATTACATCATAATTAAATACAAAAGGCACAATGCCGACTTAACTACGGGAAGACTGACTCTTCTTACTATGTTTTGAACCATTCCTGTGACACTAGTTATAGATTCCGATGCTTAACTTCAGGATTACTGTATCCCTTGGACCTTCTTATTGACGATGAAACACAGAAATTGCATCGGAATTAAATACAAAGACTCAATGCTGAATTAAGTACAAGAAGACTGACTCTTCTTACTGTCTATGTTTTGAACCATTCCTGTGACACTAGTTATAGACTCTGATGCTTCACTCCAGGTTTACTGTATCCCTTGAAACTTCTTATTGACGGTGAAATACAGAAATAGCATCGGAATTAAATACAAAAGGCACAATGCCGACTTAAGTAAAAGAAGTGTGACTCTTCTTACTGTCTGTGTTTTGAACCATTCCTGTGACACTTGTTAAAGATTCCGGTGCTTCACTCCAGGTTTACTGTATCCCTTGGACCTTCTTATTGGCGATGAAACACAGAAATTGCATCGGAATTAAATACAAAAAGCACAATGCCAACTTAAGTACAAGAAGACTGACTCGTCTTACTGACTATGTTTTGAACCATTCCTATGACACTAGTTATAGATTCCGATGCTTCACCTCAGGTATACTGTATAGTTCTGACCTTCTAATTGACGATGAAACACAGAAATTGCATCGGAATTAATAACAAGAGGCACAATGCCGACTTAAGTAAAATAAGTCTGACTCTTTCTTACTGCCTTGGTTTGAACCATTCCTGTGAAACTAGTTATGGATTCCGATGCTTCACTCTAGGTTTACTGTATCCCTTGGACATTCTTATTGACGATAAAACACAGAAATTGCATCAGAAATAAATAGAAAGGGCACAATGATGACTTAAGTACAAGAAGACTGACTCTTCTTACTGCCTATGATTTGAATCATACCTGTGACACTAGTTATAGATTCCGATGATTCACTTCAGGTTAACTGTATCCCTTGGACCTTCTTATTGACGATGAAACACAGAAATTGCATCGGAATTAAATACAAAAGGCACAATACCGACTTAAGTACAAGAAGACTGACTCTTCTTACTGACTATGTTTTGAACCATTCCTGTGACACTAGTCATAGATTCCAATGCTTCACTTCAGGATTACTGTATCCCTTGGACCTTCTTATTGACGATGAAACACAGAAATGGCGTCGGAATTAAATGGAAAAGGCACAATGCCGACTTAAGTACAAGAAAACTGACTCATCTTACTGTCTATATTTTGAACCGTCCCTGTGACACTAGTTATAGACTTCGAAGCTTCACTCCAGGTTTATTGTATCCCTTGGACCTTCTTATTGCCGCTGAAACACAGAAATTGCATCGGAATTACATACAAAAGGCACAATGCCGACTTAAGTAAAAGATGTCTGACTCTTCTTACTGTCTATGCTTTGAACCATTCCTGTGACACTAGTTATAGATTCCGATGCTTCACTCCAGGTTTACTGTATCCCTTGGACCTTCTTATTGACGATGAAACACAGAAATTGTATCAGAATTAAATACAATAGGCAAACTGCCGACTTAAGTACAAGAAGACTGACTCTTCCTACTGACTATGTTTTGAACCATTCCTGTGACACTAGTCATAGATTCCGATGATTCACTTCAGGTTTACTGTATCAATGGGATCTTCTTATTGACGATGAAACACAGTAATTGCATCGGAATTAAATACAAAAGGCACAATACCGACTTAAGTACAAGATGACTGACTCTTCTTACTGACTATGTTTTGAACCATACCTGTGACACTAGTTATAGATTCCGATGCTTCACTTCAGGTTTACTGAATACTCTGACCTTCTTATTGACGATGAAACACAGAAATTGCAACAGAATTAAATTGGAAACGCACAATACCGACTTAAGTAGAAGAAGACTGACTCTTCCAACTGTCTGTGCTTTGAACCATTCCTGTGACACTAGTTTTTTATTCCGATGCTTCACTTCAGGTTAACTGTATCCCTTGGCCCTTCTTATTGACGATGAAACACAGAAATTGCATCGGAATAAAATACAAAAGGCACAATGCCGACTAATGTACAAGAAGACTGAATCTTCCAACTCGCTATGTTTTGAACCATTCCTGTGACACTAGTTATAGATTCCGATGCTTCAGTTCAGGTCTACTGTATCCCTCTGACCTTCTTATAGACGATGAAACACGGAAATTGCATCGGAATTATATAAAAAAGGCACAATGCCGACTTAAGGACAAGAAGCCTGACTCTTCTTACTGACTATGTTTTGAACCATTCCTGTGACACTAGTTATAGATTCCGATGGTTCATTTCAGGTTTACTGTATCCCTTGGACCTTCTTATTGACGATGAAACACAGAAATTGCATCGGAATTCAATACAAAAGGCACAATGCCGACTGAAGTACAAGGAGACTGACTCTTCTTACTGTCTATGTTTTGAACCATTCCTGTGACACTAGTTATGTATTCCGATGTTTCACTTCAGGTTTACTGTATCCCTCTGACCGTCTCATAGACGATGAAACACATAAATTGCATCGAAATTAAATAGTAAAGGCACAATGCCGACTTAAGTACTAGAAGACTGACTCTTCCTACTGTCTATGTTTCGAACCATTCCTGTGACACTAGTTATAGATTCCGATGTTTCACTCCAGGTTTACTGTATTCCTTGGACCTCCTTATTGACGATGAAACACAGAAATTGCATCGGAATTAGATACAATAGGCACAACGCGGACTTAAATACACGAAGACTGACTCTTCTTACTCACTATGCTTTGAACTATTCCTGTGACACTAATTATAGATTCCGATGCTTCAGATCAGATTTTCTGTATCCCTCTGACCTTCTCATTGACGATGAAACACAGAAATTACGTCATAATTAAATACAAAATGCACAATGCCGACTTAACTACGAGAAGACTGACTCTTCTTACTATGTTTTGAACCATTCCTGTGACACTAGTTATAGATTCCGATGCTTAACTTCAGGAGTACTGTATCCCTTGGACCTTCTTATTGACGATGAAACACAGAAATTGCATCGGAATTAAATACAAAGACTCAATGCCGAATTAAGTACAAGAAGACTGACTCTTCTTACTGTCTATGTTTTGAACCATTCCTGTGACACTAGTTATAGACTCTGATGCTTCACTCCAGGTTTACTGTATCCCTTGAAACTTCTTATTGACGATGAAATACAGAAATAGCATCGGAATTAAATACAAAAGGCACAATGCCGACTTAAGTAAAAGAAGTATGACTCTTCTTACTGTCTGTGTTTTGAACCATTCCTGTGACACTAGTTAAAGATTCCGGTGCTTCACTCCAGGTTTACTGTATCCCTTGGACCTTCTTATTGGCGATGAAACACAGAAATTGCATCGGAATTAAATACAAAAAGCACAATGCCAACTTAAGTACAAGAAGACTGACTCGTCTTACTGACTATGTTTTGAACCATTCCTATGACACTAGTTATAGATTCCGATGCTTCACCTCAGGTATACTGTATCCTTCTGACCTTCTAATTGACGATGAAACACAGAAATTGCATCGGAATTAAAAACAAGAGGCACAATGCCGACTTAAGTAAAATAAGCTGACTCTTTCTTACTGCCTTGGTTTGAACCATTCCTGTGAAACTAGTTATGGATTCCGATGCTTCACTCTAGGTTTACTGTATCCCTTGGACCTTCTTATTGACGATAAAACACAGAAATTGCATCAGAAATAAATAGAAAGGGCACAATGATGACTTAAGTACAAGAAGACTGACTCTTCTTACTGCCTATGATTTGAATCATACCTGTGACACTAGTTATGGATTCCGATGATTCACTTCAGGTTAACTGTATCCCTTGGACCTTCTTATTGACGATGAAACACAGAAATTGCATCGGAATTAAATACAAAAGGCACAATACCGACTTAAGTACAAGAAGACTGACTCTTCTTACTGACTATGCTTTGAACCATTCCTGTGACACTAGTCATAGATTCCAATGCTTCACTTCAGGATTACTGTATCCCTTGGACCTTCTTATTGACGATGAAACACAGAAATGGCGTCGGAATTAAATGGAAAAGGCACAATGCCGACTTAAGTACAAGAAAACTGACTCATCTTACTGTCTATGTTTTGAACCGTCCCTGTGACACTGGTTATAGATTCCGATGCTTCACTCCACGTTCACTGTGTCCGTTGGACCAACTTATTGACGATTAAACACAGAAATTGCATCGGAATTAAATACAAAAAGCACAGTGCCGACTTAAGTACAAGAAAACTGACTCTTCTTACTGACTATGCTTTGAACCATTCCTGTGACACTAGTTATAGATTCCGATGCTTCACTTCAGGTTTACTGTATCCCTCTGACCTTCTTATTGACGATGAAACACAGAAATTGCATCAGAATTAAATACAAAAGGCACAATGCCGAATTAAGTACAAGAAGACTAACTCTTCTTACTGTCTATGTTTTGAACCATTCCTGTGACACTAGTTATAGACTTCGAAGCTTCACTCCAGGTTTATTGTATCCCTTGGACCTTCTTATTGCCGCTGAGACACAGAAATTGCATCGGAATTACATACAAAATGCACAATGCCGACTTAAGTAAAAGATGTCTGACTCTTCTTACAGTCTATGCTTTGAACCATTCCTGTGACACTAGTTATAGATTCCGATGCTTCACTCCAGGTTTACTGTATCCCTTGGACCTTCTTATTGACGATGAAACACAGAAATTGCATCAGAATTAATTACAATAGGCAAACTGCCGACTTAAGTACAAGAAGACTGACTGTTCCTACTGACTATGTTTTGAACCATTCCTGTGACACTAGTCATAGATTCCGATGCTTCACTTCAGGTTTACTGTATCCCTCCGACCGTCTTATTGACGACGAAACACAGAAATTGCATCGGAATTAAATAGAGGATGCACAATGCCGACATAAGTACAATAAGACTGAATCTTCCAACTCTCTATGTTTTGAACCATTCCTGTGACACTAGTTATAGATTCCGATGCTTCACTTCAGGTTTACTGAATACTCTGACCTTCTTATTGACGATGAAACACAGAAATTGCATCAGAATTAAATTGGAAACGCACAATACCGACTTAAGTAGAAGAAGACTGACTCTTCCAACTGTCTGTGCTTTGAACCATTGCTGTGACACTAGTTTTTTATTCCGATGCTTCACTTCAGGTTAACTGTATCCCTTGGCCCTTCTTATTGACGATGAAACACAGAAATTGCATCGGAATAAAATACAAAAGGCACAATGCCGACTAATGTACAGGAAGACTGAATCTTCCAACTCTCTATGTTTTGAACCATTCCTGTGACACTAGTCATAGATTCCGATGCTTCAGTTCAGGACTACTGTATCCCTCTGACCTTCTTATAGACGATGAAACACAGAAATTGCATCGGAATTAAATAGAAAAGGCACAATACCGACTTAACTACAAGAAGACTGACTCTTCCTACTGTCTATGTTTTGAACCATTCCTGTGACACTAATCATAGATTCCGATGCTTGACATCAGGTTTACTGTATCCCTTGGACCTTCTTATTGACGATGTAACACACAAATTGCATCGGAATTATATAAAAAAGGCACAATGCCGACTTAAGGACAAGAAGCCTGACTCTTCTTACTGACTATGTTTTGAACCATTCCTGTGACACTAGTTATAGATTCCGATGGTTCATTTCAGGTTTACTGTATCCCTTGGACCTTCTTATTGACGATGAAACACAGAAATTGCATCGGAATTCAATACAAAAGGCACAATGCCGAGTGAAGTACAAGAAGACTGACTCTTCCAACTGTCTATGTTTTGAACCATTCGTGAAACACTAGTTATAGATTCCGATGCTTCACTTAAGGTTTACTGTATCCCTCTGACCTTCTTATTGACGATGAATCACAGAAATTGCATTGGAATTAAATAAAAAAGGCACAATGCCGACTTAACTACAAGAAGACTGACTCTTCTTACTGACTATGGTTTGAACCATTCCTGTGACACTAGTTATAGATTCCGATGCTTAACTTCAGGATTACTGTATCCCACTGACCTTCTTAGTGACGATGAAACACAGAAATTGAATCGGAAATAAATACAAAAAGCAGAATGCCGACTAAAGTACAAGAATACTGACTCATCTTACTGTCTATGATATGAAACGTCCCTGTGACACTAGTTATAGATTCCGATGCTTCACTCCAGGTTACTGTATCCCTTGGACCTTCGTATTGACGATGAAACACAGAAAATGCATCGAAATGAAATACAAAAGGCACAATACCGACATAAGTACAAGAAGACTGACTCTTCTTACTGACTTTGCTTTGAAACATTCCAGTGACACTAGTTATAGATTCCGATGCTTCACATCAGGTTTACAGTATCCCTCTGACTTTCTTTTTGACGATGAAACACAGAAATTGCATCGGAATTAAATGCAAAAGGCACAATGCCGTCATAAGTACAAGAAGTCTGACTCTTCCAAATCTCTATGTTTTAAACCACTCCTGTGCCACTAGTTATAGATTCCGATGCTTCACTTCAGGTTTACTGTATCCCTTGGACCTTCTTGTTGACGATGAAACACAGAAATTGCATCGGAATTAAATAGAAAGGGCACAATGATGACTTAAGTACAAGAAGACTGACTCTTCTTACTGACTATGATTTGAATCATACCTCTGACACTAGTTATAGATTCCGATGATTCACTTCAGGTTAACTGTATCTCTTGGGCCTTCTTATTGACGATGAAACATAGAAATTGCATCGGAATTATATACAAAAGGCACAATACCGACTGAAGTACAAGAAAACTGACTCATCTTACTGTCTATGTTTTGAACCGTCCCTGTGACACTGGTTATAGATTCCGATGCTTCACTCCAGGTTTACTGATTCCCTTGGACCAACTTATTGACGATGAAACAGAGAAATTGCATCGGAATTAAATACAAAAAGCACAGTGCCGACTTAAGTACAAGAAAACTGACTCTTCTTACTGACTATGCTTTGAACCATTCCTGTGACACTAGTTATAGATTCCGATCCTTTACTTCAGATTTACTGTATCCCTCTGACATTCTTATCGACGATGAAACACAGAAATTGCATCAGAATTAAATACAAAAGGCACAATGCCGAATTAAGTACAAGAAGACTAACTCTTCTTACTGTCTATGTTTTGAACCATTCCTGTGACACTAGTTATAGATTCCGATGCTTCACTCCAGGTTTACTGTATCCCTTGGACCTTCTTATTGACGATGAAACACAGAAATTGCATCAGAATTAAATACAATAGGCAAACTGCCGACTAAAGTACAAGAAGACTGACTCTTCCTACGGTCTATGTTTGAACCATTCCTGTGACACTAGTCATAGATTTCGATGCTTCACTTCAGGTTTACTGTATCAATGGGACCTTCCTATTGACGATGAAACACAGTAATTGCATCGGAATTAAATACAAAAGGCACAATACCGACTTAAGTACAAGATGACTGACTCTTCTTACTATGTTTTGAACCATTCCTGTGACACTAGTCATAGATTCCGATGCTTCACTTCAGGTTTACTGTATCCCTCCGACCGCCTTATTGACGACGAAACACAGAAATTGCATCGGAATTAAATAGAGAATACACAATGCCGACTTAAGTACAAGAAGACTGAATCTTCCAACTCTCTATGTTTTGAACCATTCCTGTGACACTAGTTATAGATTCCGATGCTTCACTTCAGGCTTACTGTATCCCTCTGACCTTCTTATTGACGATGAAACACAGAAATTGCATCAGAATTAAATTGGAAAAGCACAATACCGACTTAAGTACAAGATGACTGACTCTTCCTACGGTCTATGCTTTGAACCATTCCTGTGACACTAGTTTTTTATTCCGATGCTTCACTTCAGGTTTACTGTATCCCTTGGCCCTTCTTATTGACGATGAAACACAGAAATTGCATCGGAATTAAATAGAAAAAGCACAATGCCGAATTAAGTACAAGAAGACCGACTCTTTTTACTGTCTATGTTTTGAACCATTCCTGTGACACTAGCTATAGACTCCGAAGCTTCACTCCAGGTTTACTGTATCCCTTCGACCTTCTTATTGACGATGAAACACAGAAATAGCATCGGAATTAAATACAAAACGCACAATGCACACTTAAGTAAAAGAAGTCTGACTCTTCTTACTGTCTATGGTTTGAACCATTCCTGTGACACTAGTTGTAGATTCCGATGCTTCACTTCAGGTTTACTGCATACCTTGGACCTTCTTATTGACGATGAAACACAGAAATTGCATCAGAATTAAATAGAAAAGGCACAATGATGACTTAAGTACAAGAAGACTGACTCTTCTTACTGACTTTGCTGGAACCATTCCTGTGATACTAGTTATAGATTCCGATGATTCACTTAAGGTTTACTGTATCCCTCGGACCTTCTTATGGACGATGAAACACAGAAATTGCATCGGAATGAAATACAAAAGGCACAATGCCGACTTAAGTACAAGAAGACTGAATCTTCCAACTCTCTATGTTTTGAACCATTCCTGTGACACTAGTTATAGATTCCGATGCATCAGTTCAGGTTTACTGTATCCCTCTGACCTTCTTATAGACGATGAAACACAGAAATTGCATCGGAAATAATTACAAAAAGCAGAATGCCGACTAAAGTACAAGAATACTGACCCATCTTACTGTCCATGATTTGAAACGTCCCTGTGACACTAGTTATAGATTCCGATGCTTCACTCCAGGTTACTGAATCCCTTGGACCTTCGTATTGACGATGAAACACAGCAATTGCATCGGAATGAAATACAATAGGCACAATACCGACATAAGTACAAGAAGACTGACTCTTCTTACTGACTATGTTTTGAACCATTCCAGTGACACTAGTTATAGATTCCGATGCTTCACATCAGGTTTACTGTATCCCTCTGACCATCTTAATGACGATGAAACACAGAAATTGCTTCGGAATTAAATAGAAAAGGCACAATACCGACTTAAGTACAAGGAGACTGACTCTTCCTACTGTCTATGTTTTGAACCATTCCTGTGACACTAATTATGGATTCCGATGCTTGACATCAGGTTTACTGTATCCCTTGGACCTTCTTATTGACGATGTAACACACAAATTGCATCCGAATTATATACAAAAGGCACATCGCCGACTTAAGTACAAGAAGCCTGACTCTTCTTACTGACTATCTTTGACTCATTCCTGTGACACTAGTTATAGATTCCGATGTTTCATTTCAGGTTTACTGTATCCCTTGGCCCTTCTTATTGGTGATGAAACACAGAAATTGCATCGGAATTAAATACAAAAGGCACAATGCCGACTTAAGTACAAGAAGACTGACTCTTCCAACTCTCTACGTTTTGAACCATTCGTGAAACACTAGTTATAGATTCCGATGCTTCACTTAAGGTTTGCTGTATCACTCTGACCTTCTTATTGACGATGAATCACAGAAATTGCATTGGAATTAAATAAAAAAGCACAATGCCGACTTAACTACAAGAAGACTGACTCTTCTTACTGACTATGGTTTGAACCATTCCTGTGACACAAGTTATAGATTCCGATGCTTAACATCAGGATTACTGCATCCCACTGACCTTCTTAGTGACGATGAAACACAGAAATTGAATCGGAAATAATTACAAAAAGCAGAATGCCGACTAAAGTACAAGAATACTGACTCATCTTACTGTCCATGATTTGAAACGTCCCTGTGACACTAGTTATAGATTCCGATGCTTCACTCCAGGTTACTGAATCCCTTGGACCTTCGTATTGACGATGAAACACAGCAATTGCATCGGAATGAAATACAATAGGCACAATACCGACATAAGTACAAGAAGACTGACTCTTCTTACTGACTATGTTTTGAACCATTCCAGTGACACTAGTTATAGATTCCGATGCTTCACATCAGGTTTACTGTATCCCTCTGACCATCTTAATGACGATGAAACACAGAAATGGCATCGGAATTAAATACAAAAGGCACAATGCCGAATTAAGTACAAGAAGACTGACTCTTCTTACTGTCTATGTTTTGAACCATCCCTGTGACACTAGTTATAGATTCCGATGCTTCACTCCAGGTTTACCGTGTCCCTTGGACCTTCGTATTGACGATGAAACACAGAAATTGCATCGGAATTAAATACAAAAGGCACAATACCGACTTAAGTACAAGAAGACTGACTCTTCTTACTGACTATGTATTGAACCATTCCTGTGACACTAGTTATAGATTCCGATGCTGCACTTCAGGTTTACTGTATCCCTCTGACCTTCTTATTGACGATGAAACACAGATATTTCATCGGAATTAAATACAAATGGCACAATGCCGAATTAAGTACAAGAAGACTGACTCTTCTTACTGTCTATGTGTTGAACCACTCCCGTGACACTAGTTATAGATTCCGATGCTTCACTTCAGGTTTACTGTACCCCTCTGACCTTCTTATTGACGATGAAACACAGAAATTGCATCGGAATTAAATACAAAAGGCACAATGCCGACTTAAGTGCAAGAAGACTGACTCTTCCGACTGTCTATGTTTTGAACCATTCCTGTGACACTAGTTATAGATTCCGATGCTTCACTCCAGGTTTACTGGGTCCCTTGGACCTTCTTATTGACGATGAAACACAGAAATTGCATCGGAATTAAATACAAAAGGCACAATGCCGTCTTAAGTACAAGAAGTCTGACTCTTACAACTCTCTATGTTTTAAACCACTCCTGTGCCACTAGTTATAGATTCCAATGCTTCACTTTAGGTTTACTGTATCCCTTGGACCTTCTTGTTGACGATGAAACACAGAAATTGCATCGGAAGTAAATACAAAAGGCACAATGCCGACTTAAGTACAAGAATACTGACTCATCTTACTTTCTATGTTTTGAACCGTCCCTGTGACACTAGTTATTGATTCCAATGGTTCACTCCAGAATTACTGTATCTCTTGGACCTTCTTAATGACGTTGAAACACAGACATTGCATCGGAATTAAATACAAAAGGCACAACGCCGACTTAAGTACAAGAAGACTGACTCTTCATACTGTCTATGAATTGAACCATTTCTGTGACACTAGTTACAGATTACGATGCTTCGCTTCAGGTTTACTGTATCCCTCTGACCTTCTTATTGACGATGAAACACAGAAATAGCATCGGAATCAAATACAAACGGCACAATGCCGAATTAAGTACAAGAAGACTGCCTCTTCTTACTGTCTATGCGTTGAACCATTCCTATGACACTAGTTATAGTCTCCGATGCTTCACTCCAGGTTTACTGTATCCCTCTGACCTTCTTATTGCCGATGAAAGACAGATATTGCATCGGAATTAAATACAAAAGGCACAATGCCGACTAAAGTACAAGAAGACTGACTCATCTGACAGTCTATGTTTGAACCATTCCTGTGACACTACTTTTAGCTTCCGATGCTTCACTTCAGCTTTACTGTATCCCTTCGACCTTCTTATTGACGATGAAACACATAAATTGCATCGGAATTATATAGAAAAGGCACAATGCCGACTTAAGTACAGGAATACTGACTCATCTTACTATCTATGTTTTGAACCGTCTCTGTGACACTAGTTATACATTCCGATGCTTCAATCCAGGTTTGCTGTATCCCTTGGCCCTTCTTATTGACGTTGAAACACAGACATTGCATCGGAATTAAATACAAAACGCACAACGCCGACTTAAGTACAAGAAGACTGACTCTTCTTACTGACTATGTTTTGAACCAATCCAGTGACACTAGTTATAGATTCCGATGCTTCACATCAGGTTTACTGTATCCCTCTGACCTTCTTATTGACGATGAAACACAGAAATTGCATCAGAATTAAATTGGAAACGCACAATACCGACTTAAGTACAAGAAGACTGACTCTTCCTACAGTCTATGCTTTGAACCATTCCTGTGACACTAGTTTTTTATTCCGATGCCTCACTTCAGGTTTACTGTATCCCTTGGCCCTTCTTATTGACGATGAAACACAGAAATTGCATCGGAATTAAATAGAAAAAGCACAATGAGGAATTAAGTACAAGAAGACTGACTCTTTTTACTGTCTATGTTTTGAACCATTCCTGTGACACTAGCTATAGACTCCGATGCTTCACACCAGGTTTACTGTATCCCTTGGACCTTCTTATTGACGATGAAACACAGAAATAGCATCCGAATTAAATACAAAAGGCACAATGCCCACTTAAGTAAAAGAAGTCTGACTCTTCTTACTGTCTATGGTTTGAACCATTCCTGTGACACTAGTTGTAGATTCCGATGCTTCACTTCAGGTTTACTGTATACCTTGGACCTTTTTATTGACGATGAAACACAGAAATTGCATCAGAATTAAATAGCAAAGGCACAATGATGACTTAAGTACAAGAAGACTGACTCTTCTTACTGACTATGTTTGAACCATTCCTGTGATACTAGTTATAGATTCCAATGATTCAATTCAGGTGTACTGTACCTCTTGTACCTTCTTATGGACGATGAAACACAGAAATTGCATCGGAATGAAATACAAAAGGCACAATGCCGACTTAAGTACAAGAAGACTGAATCTTCCAACTCTCTATGTTTTGAACCATTCCTGTGACACTAGTTACAGATTCCGATGCTTCAGTTCAGGTTTACTGTATCCCACTGACCTTCTTAGTGACGATGAAACACAGAAATTGAATCGGAAATAAATACAAAAAGCAGAATGCCGACTAAAGTACAAGAATACTGACTCATCTTACTGTCTATGATTTGAAACGTCCCTGTGACACTAGTTATAGATTCCGGTGCTTCACTCCAGGTTACTGAATCCCTTGGACCTTCGTATTGACGACGAAACACAGCAATTGCATCGGAATGAAATACAATAGGCACAATACCGACATAAGTACAAGAAGACTGACTCTTCTTACAGACTATGTTTTGATGCATTCCAGTGACACTAGTTATAGATTCCGATGCTTCACATCAGGTTTACTGTATCTCTCTGACCTTCTTATTGACGATGAAACACAGAAATTGCATCGGAATTAAATACAAAAGGCACAATGCCAAATTAAGTACAAGAAGACTGACTCTTCTTACTGTCTATGTGTTGAACCATTCCTGTGACACTAGTTATAGATTCCGATGCTTCACTTCAGGTTTACTGTATCCCTCTGACCTTCTTATTGACGATGAAACACAGAAATTGCGTCGGAATTAAATACAAAAGGCACAATGCCGACTTAAGTACAAGAAGACTGACTCTTCCGACTGTCTATGTTTTGAACCATTCCTGTGACACTCGATATAGGTTTCGATGCTTCACTCCAGGTTTACTGAGTCCCTTAGACCTTCTTATTGACGATGAAACACAGAAATAGCATCGGAATTAAATACAATAGCTACAATACCGACTTAAGTACAAGAAGACTGACTCTACTTACTGACTATGTTTTGAACAATACCTGTGGCACTAGTCATACATTCCGATGCTTAACTTCAGGATTACTATATCCCTCTGACCTTCTTATTGACGATGAAACACAGAAATTGCATCGGAATTAAATACAAAAGGCACAATGCCGAATTAAGTACAAGAAGACTGACTCTTCATACTGTCTATGTTTGAACCTTTCCTGTGACACTAGTTATACACTCCGATGCTTCACTCCAGTTTTACTGTATCCCTTGGACATTCTTCTTGACGATGAAACACAGAAATTGCAACGGAATTACATACAAAAGGCAAACTGCCGACTTAAGTACAAGAAGACTGACTCTTACTAGTGTCTATGTTTTGAACCATTCCTGTGACACTAGTTATAGATTCCGATGCTGCACTTCAGGTTTACTGTATCCCTCTGACCTTCTTATTGACGATGAAACACAGAAATTTCATCGGAATTAAATACAAATGGCACAATGCCGAATTAAGTACAAGAAGACTGACTCTTCTTACGGTCTATGTGTTGAACCACTCCCGAGACACTAGTTATAGACTCCGATGCTTCACTTCAGGTTTACTGTACCCCTCTGACCTTCTTATTGACGATGAAACACAGAAATTGCATCGGAATTAAATACAAAAAGCACAATGCCGACTTAAGTGCAAGAAGACTGACTCTTCCGACTGTCTATGTTTTGAACCATTCCTGTGACACTAGTTATAGATTCCGATGCTTCACTCCATGTTTACTGTGTCCCTTGGACCTTCTTATTGACGATGAAACACAGAAACTGCATCGGAATTAAATACAAAAGGCATAATGCCGTCTGAAGTACAAGAAGTCTGACTCTTACAACTCTCTATGTTTTAAACCACTCCTGTGCCACTAGTTATAGATTCCGATGCTTCACTTCAGGTTTACTCTATCCCTTGGACCTTCTTGTTGACGATGAAACACAGAAATTGCATCGGAAGTAAATACAAAAGGCACAATGCCGACTTAAGTACAAGAATACTGACTCATCTTACTTTCTATGTTTTGAACCGTCCCTGTGACACTAGTTATTGATTCCAATGCTTCACTCCAGAATTACTGTATCCCTTGGACCTTCTTATTGACGTTGAAACACAGACATTGCATCGGAATTAAATACAAAAGGCACATCGCCGACTTAAGTACAAGAAGACTGACTCTTCTTACTGTCTATGAATTGAACCATTTCTGTGACACTAGTTACAGATGACGATGCTTCGCTTCAGGTTTACTGTATCCCTCTGACCTTCTTATTGACGATGAAACACAGAAATTGCGTCGGAATTAAATACAAAAGGCACAATGCCGAATTAAGTACAAGAAGACTGACTCTTCTTACTGTCTATGCGTTGAACCATTCCTGTGACACTAGTTATAGACTCCGATGCTTCACTCCAGGTTTACTGTATCCCTCTGACCTTCTTATTGCCGATGAAAGACAGATATTGCATCGGAATTAAATACAAAAGGCACAATGCCGACTAAAGTACAAGAAGACTGACTCATCTGACAGTCTATGTTTGAACCATTCCTGTGACACTACTTTTAGCTTCCGATGCTTCACTTCAGCTTTACTGTATCCCTTCGACCTTCTTATTGACGATGAAACACATAAATTGCATCGGAATTATTTAGAATAGGCACAATGCCGACTTAAGTACACGAATACTGACTCATCTTACTGTCTATGTTTTGAACCGTCTCTGTGACACTAGTTATACATTCCGATGCTTCAATCCAGGTTTTGCTGTATCCCTTGGCCCTTCTTATTGACGTTGAAACACAGACATTGCATCGGAATTAAATACAAAACGCACAACGCCGACTTTAGTACAAGAAGACTGACTCTTCCTACGGTCTATGCTTTGAACCATTCCTGTGACACTAGTTTTTTATTCCGATGCCTCACTTCAGGTTTACTGTTTCCCTTGGCCCTTCTTATTGACGATGAAACACAGAAATTGCATCGGAATTAAATAGAAAAAGCACAATGCCGAATTAAGTAGAAGAAGACTGACTCTTTTTACTGTCTATGCTTTGAACCATTCCTGTGACACTAGCTATAGACTCCGATGCTTCACACCAGGTTTACTGTATCCCTTGGACCTTCTTATTGACGATGAAACACAGAAATAGCATCGGAATTAAATACAAAAGGCACAATGCCCACTTAAGTAAAAGAAGTCAGACTCTTCTTACTGTCTATGGTTTGAACCATTCCTGTGACACTAGTTGTAGATTCCGATGCTTCACTTCAGGTTTACTGTATACCTTGGACCTTTTTATTGACGATGAAACACAGAAATTGCATCAGAATTAAATAGCAAAGGCACAATGATGACTTAAGTACAAGAAGACTGACTCTTCTTACTGACTATGTTTGAACCATTCCTGTGACACTAGTTATAGATTCCGATGCTTCAGTTCAGGTTTACTGTATCACTCTGACCTTCTTATTGACGATGAATCACAGAAATTGCATTGGAATTAAATAAAAAAGGCACAATGCCGACTTAACTACAAGAAGACTGACTCTTCTTACTGACTATGGTTTGAACCATTCCTGTGACACTAGTTATAGATTCCGATGCTTAACTTCAGGATTACTGTATCCCACTGACCTTCTTAGTGACGATGAAACACAGAAATTGAATCGGAAATAAATACAAAAAGCAGAATGCCGACTAAAGTACAAGAATACTGACTCATCTTACTGTCTATGATTTGAAACGTCCCTGTGACACTAGTTATAGATTCCGGTGCTTCACTCCAGGTTACTGAATCCCTTGGACCTTCGTATTGACGACGAAACACAGCAATTGCATCGGAATGAAATACAATTGGCACAATACCGACATAAGTACAAGAAGACTGACTCTTCTTACTGACCATGTTTTGATGCATTCCAGTGACACTAGTTATAGATTCCGATGCTTCACATCAGGTTTACTGTATCTCTCTGACCTTCTTATTGACGATGAAACACAGAAATTGCATCGGAATTAAATACAAAAGGCACAAAGCCGAATTAAGTACAAGAAAACTGACTCTTCTTACTGTCTATGTGTTGAACCATTCCTGTGACACTAGTTATAGATTCCGATGCTTCACTTCAGGCTTACTGTGTCCCTTGGACCTTCTTACTGACGATGAAACACAGAAATAGCATCGGAATTAAATACAATAGGCACAATACCGACTTAAGTACAAGAAGACTGACTCTACTTACTGACTATGTTTTGAACAATACCTGTGGCACTAGTCATAGATTCCGATGCTTAACTTCAGGATTACTGTATCCCTTGGACCTTCTTAATGATGATGAAACACAGAAATTGCATCGGAATTAAATACAAAAGGCACAATGCCGACTTAAGTACAAGAAGACTGACTCTTCTAACTGACTATGTTTTGAACCATTCCTGTGACACTAGTTATTGATTCCGATGCTTCATTTCATGTTTACTGTATCCCTCTGACCTTCTTATTGACGATGAAACACAGAAATTGCATCGGAATTAAATACAAAAGGCACAATGCCGAATTAAGTACAAGAAGACTGACTCTTCCTACGGTCCTATGCTTTGAACCATTCCTGTGACACTAGTTTTTTATTCCGATGCCTCACTTCAGGTTTACTGTATCCCTTGGCCCTTCTTATTGACGATGAAACACAGAAATTGCATCGGAATTAAATAGAAAAAGCACAATGAGGAATTAAGTACAAGAAGACTGACTCTTTTTACTGTCTATGTTTTGAACCATTCCTGTGACACTAGCTATAGACTCCGATGCTTCACACCAGGTTTACTGTATCCCTTGGACCTTCTTATTGACGATGAAACACAGAAATAGCATCGGAATTAAATACAAAAGGCACAATGCCCACTTAAGTAAAAGAAGTCTGACTCTTCTTACTGTCTATGGTTTGAACCATTCCTGTGACACTAGTTGTAGATTCCGATGCTTCACTTCAGGTTTACTGTATACCTTGGACCTTTTTATTGACGATGAGACACAGAAATTGCATCAGAATTAAATAGCAAAGGCACAATGATGACTTAAGTACAAGAAGACTGACTCTTCTTACTGACTATGTTTGAACCATTCCTGTGATACTAGTTATAGATTCCGATGATTCACTTCAGGTTTACTGTACATCTTGTACCTTCTTATGGACGATGAAACACAGAAATTGCATCGGAATGAAATACAAAAGGCACAATGCCGACATAAGTACAAGAAGACTGACTCTTCTTACTGACTATGTTTTGATGCATTCCAGTGACACTAGTTATAGATTCCGATGCTTCACATCAGGTTTACTGTATCTCTCTGACCTTCTTATTGACGATGAAACACAGAAATTGCATCGGAATTAAATACAAAAGGCACAATGCCAAATTAAGTACAAGAAGACTGACTCTTCTTACTGTCTATGTGTTGAACCATTCCTGTGACACTAGTTATAGATTCCGATGCTTCACTTCAGGTTTACTGTATCCCTCTGACCTTCTTATTGACGATGAAACACAGAAATTGCGTCGGAATTAAATACAAAAGACACAATGCCGACTTAAGTACAAGAAGACTGACTCTTCCGACTGTCTATGTTTTGAACCATTCCTGTGACACTCGATATAGGTTTCGATGCTTCACTCCAGGTTTACTGAGTCCCTTGGATCTTCTTATTGACGATGAAACACAGAAATAGCATCGGAATTAAATACAATAGGCACAATACCGACTTAAGTACAAGAAGACTGACTCAACTTACTGACTATGTTTTGAACAATACCTGTGGCACTAGTCATACATTCCGATGTTTAACTTCAGGATTACTGTATCCCTCTGACCTTCTTATTGACGATGAAACACAGAAATTGCATCGGAATTAAATACAAAAGGCACAATGCCGAATTAAGTACAAGAAGACTGACTCTTCTTACTGTCTATGTTTGAACCTTTCCTGTGACACTAGTTATAGACTCCGATGCTTCACTCCAGTTTTACTGTATCCCTTGGACATTCTTCTTGACTATGAAACACAGAAATTGCATCGGAATTACATACAAAAGGCAAACTGCCGACTTAAGTACAAGAAGACTGACTCTTACTAGTGTCTATGTTTTGAACCATTCCTGTGACACTAGTTATAGATTCCGATGCTGCACTTCAGGTTTACTGTATCCCTCTGACCTTCTTATTGACGATGAAACACAGAAATTTCATCGGAATTAAATACAAATGGCACAATGCCGAATTAAGTACAAGAAGACTGACTCTTCTTACTGTCTATGTGTTGAACCACTCCCGTGACACTACTTATAGACTCCGATGCTTCACTTCAGGTTTACTGTACCCCTCTGACCTTCTTATTGACGATGAAACACAGAAATTGCATCGGAATTAAATAGAAAAGGCACAATGCCGACTTAAGTGCAAGAAGACTGACTCTTCCGACTGTCTATCTTTTGAACCATTCCTGTGACACTAGTTATAGATTCCGATGCTTCACTCCAGGTTTTACTGTGTCCCTTGGACCTTCTTATTGACGATGAAACACAGAAATTGCATCGGAATTAAATACAAAAGGCATAATGCCGTCTGAAGTACAAGAAGTCTGACTCTTACAACTCTCTATGTTTTAAACCACTCCTGTGCCACTAGTTATAGATTCCGATGCTTCACTTCAGGTTTACTGTATCCCTTGGACCTTCTTGTTGACGATGAAACACAGAAATTGCATCGGAAGTAAATACAAAAGACACAATGCCGACTTAAGTACAAGAATACTGACTCATCTTACTTTCTATGTTTTGAACCGTCCCTGTGACACTAGTTATTGATTCCAATCCTTCACTCCAGAATTACTGTATCCCTTGGACCTTCTTATTGACGTTGAAACACAGACATTGCATCGGAATTAAATACAAAAGGCACATCGCCGACTTAAGTACAAGAAGACTGACTCTTCTTACTGTCTATGAATTGAACCATTTCTGTGACACTAGTTACAGATGACGATGCTTCGCTTCAGGTTTACTGTATCCCTCTGACCTTCTTATTGACGATGAAACACAGAAATTGCATCGGAATTAAATACAAAAGGCACAATGCCGAATTAAGTACAAGAAGACTGACTCTTCTTACTGTCTATGCGTTGAACCATTCCTGTGACACTAGTTATAGACTCCGATGCTTCACTCCAGGTTTACTGTATCCCTCTGACCTTCTTATTGCCGATGAAAGACAGATATTGCATCGGAATTAAATACAAAAGGCACAATGCCGACTAAAGTACAAGAAGACTGACTCATCTGACAGTCTATGTTTGAACCATTCCTGTGACACTACTTTTAGCTTCCGATGCTTCACTTCAGCTTTACTGTATCCCTTCGACCTTCTTATTGACGATGAAACACATAAATTGCATCGGAATTATATAGAATAGGCACAATGCCGACTTAAGTACAGGAATACTGACTCATCTTACTGTCTATGTTTTGAACCGTCTCTGTGACACTAGTTATACATTCCGATGCTTCAATCCAGGTTTGCTGTATCCCTTGGCCCTTCTTATTGACGTTGAAACACAGACATTGCATCGGAATTAAATACAAAACGCACAACGCCGACTTAAGTACAAGAAGACTGACTCTTCCTACGGTCTATGCTTTGAACCATTCCTGTGACACTAGTTTTTTATTCCGATGCCTCACTTCAGGTTTACTGTATCCCTTGGCCCTTCTTATTGACGATGAAACACAGAAATTGCATCGGAATTAAATAGAAAAAGCACAATGCCGAATTAAGTACAAGAAGACTGACTCTTTTTACTGTCTATGTTTTGAACCATTCCTGTGACACTAGCTATAGACTCCGATGCTTCACACCAGGTTTACTGTATCCCTTGGACCTTCTTATTGACGATGAAACACAGAAATAGCATCGGAATTAAATACAAAAGGCACAATGCCGAATTAAGTACAAGAAGACTGACTCTTGTTACTGTCTATGTTTGAACCTTTCCTGTGACACTAGTTATAGACTCCGATGCTTCACTCCAGGTTTACTGTATCCCTTGGACATTCTTCTTGACGATGAAACACAGAAATAGCATTGGAATTACATACAAAAGGCAAACTGCCAACTTAAGTACAAGAAGACTGACTCTTACTAGTGTCTATGCTTTGAACCATTCCTGTGACACTAGTCATAGATTCGGATGCTTCACTTCAGGTTTACTGTATCTCTTGTACCTTCTTATTGACGATGAAACACAGAAATTGAATCGGAATTAAATACAAAGGCACAATACCGACTTAAGTACAAGAAGACTGAATCTTCCAACTCTCTATGTTTTGAACCATTCCTGTGACACTAGTTATAGATTCCGATGCTTCAGTTCAGGTTTACTGTATCCCTCTGACCTTCTTATTGACGATGAATCACAGAAATTGCATTGGAATTAAATAAAAAAGGCACAGTGCCGACTTAACTACAAGAAGACTGACTCTTCTTACTGACTATGGTTTGAACCATTCCTGTGACACTAGTTATAGATTCCGATGCTTAACTTCAGGATTACCTTATCCCACTGACCTTCTTAGTGACGATGAAACACAGAAATTGAATCGGAAATAAATACAAAAAGCAGAATGCCGACTAAAGTACAAGAATACTGACTCATCTTACTGTCTATGATTTGAAACGTCCCTGTGACACTAGTTATAGATTCCGGTGCTTCACTCCAGGTTAGTGAATCCCTTGGACCTTCGTATTGACGATGAAACACAGCAATTGCATCGGAATGAAATACAATAGGCACAATACCGACATAAGTACAAGAAGACTGACTCTTCTTACTGACTATGTTTTGAACCATTCCAGTGACACTAGTTATAGATTCCGATGTTTCACATCAGGTTTACTGTATCTCTCTGACCTTCTTATTGACGATGAAACACAGAAATTGCATCGGAATTAATTACAAAAGGCACAATGCCGAATTACGTACAAGAAGACTGACTCTTCTTACTGTCTATGTGTTGAACCATTCCTGTGACACTAGTTATAGATTCCGATGCTTCACTTCAGGTTTACTGTATCCCTCTGACCTTCTTATTGACGATGAAACACAGAAATTGCGTCGGAATTAAATACAAAAGGCACAATGCCGACTTAAGTACAAGAAGACTGACTCTTCCGACTGTCTATGTTTTGAACCATTCCTGTAACACTCGATATAGATTTCGATGCTTCACTCCAGGTTTACTGTGTCCCTTGGACCTTCTTATTGACGATGAAAGACAGAAATAGCATCGGAATTAAATACAATAGGCACAATACCGACTTAAGTACAAGAAGACTGACTCTACTTACTGACTATGTTTTGAACAATACCTGTGGCACTAGTCATAGATTCCGATGCTTAACTTCAGGATTACTGTATCCCTTGGACCTTCTTATTGACGATGAAACACAGAAATTGCATCGGAATGAAATACAAAAGGCACAATGCCGACTTAAGTACAAGAAGACTGACTCTTCTAACTGACTGTGTTTTGAACCATTCCTGTGACACTAGTTATTGATTCCGATGCTTCATTTCATGTTTACTGTATCCCTCTGACCTTCTTATTGACGATGAAACACAGAAATTGCATCGGAATTAAATACAAAAGGCACAATGCCGAATTAAGTACAAGAAGACTGACTCTTCTTACTGTCTATGTTTGAACCTTTCCTGTGACACTAGTTATAGACTCCGATGCTTCACTCCAGGTTTACTGTATCCCTTGGACATTCTTCTTGACGATGAAACACAGAAATTGCATCGGAATTACATACAAAAGGCAAACTGCCGACTTAAGTACAAGAAGACTGACTCTTACTAGTGTCTATGTTTTGAACCATTCCTGTGACACTAGTCATAGATTCCGATGCTTCACTTCAGGTTTACTGTATCAATTGGACCTTCTTATTGACGATGAAACAGAGAAATTGCATCAGAATTAAATACAAAAGGCGCAATACCGACTTAAGTACAAGAAGACTGACTCTTCTTACTGACTATGTTTTAAACCATTCGTGTGACACTAGTCATAGACTCCGATGCTTCACTTCAGGTTTACTGTATTCCTCCGACCGTCTTATTGACGACGAAACACGGAAATTGCATCGGAATTAAATAGAGAATGCACAATGCCGACTTAAGTATAAGAAGACTGAATCTTCCAACTCTATATGTTTTGAACCATTCCTGTGACATTAGTTATAGATTCCGATGTTTCACTTCAGGTTTACTGTATCCCTCTGACCTTCTTATTGACGATGAAACACAGAAATTTCATCGGAATTAAATACAAATGGCACAATGCCGAATTAAGTACAAGAAGACAGACCTTTCCTACTGTCTATGCTTTGAACCATTCCTGTGACACTAGTTTTTTATTCCGATGCTTCACTTCAGGTCTACTGTATCCCTTGGCCCTTCTTATTGACGATGAAACACAGAAATTGCATCGGAATTAAATAGAAAAAGCACAATGCCGAATTAAGTACAAAAAGACTGACTCTTCTTACTGTCTATGTTTTGAACCATTCCTGTGACACTAGTTATATACTCCGATGCTTCACTCCAGGTTTACTGTATCCCTCTGACCTTCTTATTGACGATAAAACACAGAAATTGCATCAGAATTAAATTGGAAACGCACAATACCGACTTAAGTACAAGAAGACTGACTCTTCCTACGGTCTATGCTTTGAACCATTCCTGTGACACTAGTTTTTTATTCCGATGCTTCACATCAGGTTTACTGTATCTCTTGGCCCTTCTTATTGACGATGAAACACAGAAATTGCATCGGAATTAAATAGAAAAAGCACAATGCCGAATTAAGTACAAGAAGATTGACTCTTTTTACTGTCTATGTTTTGAACCATTCCTGTGACACTAGCTATAGACTCCGATGCTTCACTCCAGGTTTACTGTATCCCTTGGACCTTCTTATTGACGATGAAACACAGAAATAGCATCGGAATTAAATACAAAAGGCACAATGCCCACATAAGTAAAAGAAGTCTGACTCTTCTTACTGTCTATGGTTTGAACCATTCCTGTGACACTAGTTGTAGATTCCGATGCTTCACTTCAGGTTTACTGTATACCCTGGACCTTCTTATTGACGATGAAACACAGAAATTGCATCAGAATTAAATAGCAAAGGCACAATGATGACTTAAGTACAAGAAGACTGACTCTTCTTACTGACTACGTTTGAACCATTCCTGTGACACTAGTTATAGATTCCGATGATTCACTTCAGGTTTACTGTATCTCTTGTACCTTCTTATTGACGATGACACACAGAAATTGATTCGGAATTAAATACAAAGGCACAATACCGACTTAAGTACAAGAAAATTGACTCTTCCTACTGTGTATGTTTTCAACCATTCCTGTGACACTAGTTTTTTATTCAGATGCTTCACTTAAGGTTTACTGTATCCCTCGGACCTTCTTATTGACGATGAAACACAGAAATTGCATCGGAATGAAATACAAAAGGCACAATGCCGACTTAAGTACAAGAAGACTGAATCTTCCAACTCTCTATGATTTGAACCATTCCTGTGACACTAGTTATAGATTCCGATGCTTCAGTTCAGGTTTACTGTATCCCTCTGACCTTCTTATAGACGATGAAACACAGAAATTGCTTCGGAATTAAATAGAAAAGGCACAATACCGACTTTAGTACAAGAAGACTGACTCTTACTACTGTCTATGTTTTGAACCATTCCTGTGACACTAATTATAGATTCCGATGCTTGACATCAGGTTTACTGTATCCCTTGGACCTTCTTATTGACGATGTAACACACAATTTGCATCGGAATTATATACAAAAGGCACAATGCCGACTTAAGTACAAGAAGCCTGACTCTTCTTACTGACTATCTTTTGACTCATTCCTGTGACACTAGTTATAGATTCCGATGGTTCATTTCAGGTATACTGTATCCCTTGGACCTTCTTATTGACGATGAAACACAGAAATTGCATCGGAATTAAATACAAAAGGCACAATGCCGACTTAAGTACAAGAAGACTGACTCTTCCAACTCTCTATGTTTTGAACCATTCGTGAAACACTAGTTATAGATTCCGATGCTTCACTTAAGGTTTACTGTATCCCTCTGACCTTCTTATTGACGATGAATCACAGAAATTGCATTGGAATTAAATAAAAAAGGCACAATGCCGACTTAACTACAAGAAGACTGACTCTTCTTACTGACTATGGTTTGAACCATTCCTGTGACACTAGTTATAGATTCCGATGCTTAACTTCAGGATTACTGTATCCCACTGACCTTCTTAGTGACGATGAAACACAGAAATTGAATCGGAAATAAATACAAAATGCAGAATGCCGAGTAAAGTACAAGAATACTGACTCATCTTACTGTCTATGATTTGAAACGTCCCTGTGACACTAGTTATAGATTCCGGTGCTTCACTCCAGGTTACTGAATCCCTTGGACCTTCGTATTGACGATGAAACACAGCAATTGCATCAGAATGAAATACAATAGGCACAATACCGACATAAGTACAAGATGACTGACTCTTCTTACTGTCTATGTGTTGAACCTCTCCCGTGACACTAGTTATAGATTCCGATGCTTCACTTCAGGTTTACTGTACCGCTCTGACCTTCTTATTGACGATGAAACACAGAAATTGCATCGGAATTAAATACAAAAGGCACAATGCCGACTAAAGTACAAGAAGACTGACTCTTCCGACTGTCTATGTTTGAACCATTCCTGTGACACTAGTTATAGATTCCGATGCTTCACTCCAGGTTTACTGTGTCCCTTGGACCTTCTTATTGACGATGAAATACAGATATTGCATCGGAATTGAGTACAAAAGGCACAATGCCATCTTAAGTAAAAGAAGCCTGACTCTTACAACTCTCTATGTTTTAAACCACTCCTGTGCCACTAGTTATAAATTCCGATGCTTCACTTCAGGTTTACTGTATCCCTTGGACCTTCTTGTTGACGATGAAACACAGAAATTGCATCGGAAGTAAATACAAAAGGCACAATGCCGACTTAAGTAGAAGAATACTGACTCATCTTATTTTCTATGTTTTGAACCGTCCCTGTGACACTAGTTATAGATTCCGATGCTTCACTCCAGAATTACTGTATCCCTTGGACCTTCTTATTGACGTTGAAACACAGACATTGCATCGGAATTAAATACAAAAGGCACAACGCCGACTTAAGTACAAGAAGACTCACTCTTCTTACTGTCTATGAATTGAACCATTTCTGTGACACTAGTTATAGATTCCGATGCTGCACTTCAGGTTTACTGTGTCCCTTGGACCTTCTTGTTGACGATGAAACACATAAATTGCATCGGAATTAAATAGAAAAGGCACAATGCCGACTTAAGTACAGGAATACTGACTTATCTTACTGTCTATGTTTTGAACCATCTTTGTCACACTAGTTATACATTCCGATGCTTCACTCCAGGATTGCTGTATCCCTTGGACCTTCTTATTGACGTTGAAACACAGACATTGCATCGGAATTAAATACAAAAGGCACAACGCCGACTTAAGTACAAGAAGACTGACTCTTCTTACTGTCTATGGTTTGAACCATTTCTGTGATACTAGTTATAGATTCCGATGCTGCACTTCAGGTTTACTGTATCCCTCTGACCTTCTTATTGACGATGAAACACAGAAATTGCATCGGAATTAAATACAAAAGGCACAACGCCGACTTCAGTACAAGAAGACTGACTCTTCTTACTGTCTATGGTTTGAACCATTTCTGTGACACTAGTTATTGATTCCGATGCTGCACTTCAGGTTTACTGTATCCCTCTGACCTTCTTATTGACGATGAAACACAGAAATTGCATCGGAATTAAATACAAAAGGCACAATACCGACTTAAGTACTAGAAGACTGACTCTTCTTACTATGTTTTGAACCATTCCTGTGACACTAGTCATAGATTCCGATGCTTACCTTAAGAATTACTGTATCCCTCAGACCTTCTTATTGCCGATGAAAGACAGATATTGCATCGGAATTAAATACAAAAGGCACAATGCCGACTAAAGTACAAGAAGACTGACTCTTCTGACAGTCTATGTTTGAACCATTCCTGTGACACTACTTTTAGCTTCCGATGCTTCACTTCAGCTTTACTGTATCCCTTGGACCTTCTTATTGACGATGAAACACATAAATTGCATATGAATTATATAGAAAAGGCACAATGCCGACTTAAGTACAGGAATACTGACTCATCTTACTGTCTATGTTTTGAACCGTCTCTGTGACACTAGTTATACATTCCGATGCTTCACTCCAGGTGCGCTGTATCCCTTGGACCTTCTTATTGACGTTGAAACACAGACATTCCATCGTAATTAACTACAAAACGCACAACGCCGACATTAGTACAAGAAGACTGACTCTTTTTACTGACTATGTTTTGAACCATTTCTGTGACACTAGTTATAGATTCCGATGCTGCACTTCAGGTTTACTGTATCCCTCTGACCTTCTTATTGACGATGAAACACAGAAATTGCATCGGAATTAAATACAAAAGGCACAATGCCGAATTAAGTACAAGAAGACTGACTCTTCTTACTATCTATGTGTTGAACCATTCCTGTGACACTAGTTATAGATTCCGATGCTTCACTTCAGGTTTACTGTATCCCTCTGACCTTCTTATTGACGATGAAACACAGAAATTGCGTCGGAATTAAATACAAAAGGCACAATGCCGACTTAAGTACAAGAAGACTGACTCTTCCGACTGTCTATGTTTTGAACCATTCCTGTGACACTCGATGTAGATTTCGATGCTTCACTCCAGGTATACTGTGTCCCTTGGACCTTCTTATTGACGACGAAACACAGAAATAGCATCGGAATTAAATACAATAGGCACAATGCCGACTTAAGTACAAGAAGACTGACACTTCCCACTGTCTAAGTTTTGAACCATTCCTGTGACTCTAGTTATAGATTCCGATGCTTCACTTCAGGTTTACTGTATCCCTTGGACCTTCTTATTGACGATGAAACACAGAAATTGTATCGGAATTAAATACAAAAGGCACAGTACCGACTTAAGTACAAGAAGACTGACTCTACTTACTGACTATGTTTTGAACAATACCTGTGGCACTAGTCATAGATTCCGATGCTTAACTTCAGGATTACTGTATCCCTTGGACCTTCTTATTGACGATGAAACACAGAAATTGCATCGGAATTAAATACAAAAGGCACAATGCCGACTTAAGTACAAGAAGACTGACTCTTCTAACTGACTATGCTTTGAACCATTCCTGTGACACTAGTTATTGATTCCGATGCTTCATTTCATGTTTACTGTATCCCTCTGACCTTCTTATTGACGATGAAACACAGAAATTGCATCGGAATTAAATACAAAAGGCACAATGCCGAATTAAGTAAAAGAAGACTGACTCTTCTTACTGTCTATGTTTGAACCTTTCCTGTGACACTAGTTATAGACTCCGATGCTTCACTCCAGGTTTACTGTTTCCCTTGGACCTTCTTCTTGACGATGAAACACAGAAATTGCATCGGAATTACATACAAAAGGCAAACTGCCGAATTAAGTACAAGAAGACTGACTCTTACTAGTGTCTATGTTTTGAACCATTCCTGTGACACTAGTTGTAGATTCCGATGCTTCACTTCAGGTTTACTGTATCAAGTGGACCTTCTTATTGACGATGAAACACAGAAATTGCATCAGAATTAAATTGGAATGGCACAATACCGACTTAAGTACAAGAAGACTGACTTTTCCTACTGCCTATGATTTGAACCATTCCTGTGACACTAGTTTTTTATTCCGATGCTTCACTTCAGGTTTACTGTATCCCTTGGCCCTTCTTATTGACGATGAAACACAGAAATTGCATCGGAATTAAATAGAAAAAGCACAATGCCGAATTAAGTACAAGAAGACTGACTCTTCTTACTGTCTATGTTTTGAACCATTCCTGTGACACTAGGTATAGACTCCGATGCTTCACTCCAGGTTTACTGTATCCCTTGGACCTTCTTATTGACGATGAAACACAGAAATAGCATCGGAATTAAATACAAAAGGCACAATGCCCATTTAAGTAAAACAAGTCTGACTCTTCTTACTGTCTATGGTTTGAACCATTCCTGTGACACTAGTTGTGGATTCCGGTGCTTCACTCCAGGTTTACTGTATACCTTGGACCTCCTTATTGACGATGAAACACAGAAATTGCATCAGAATTAAATACAAAAGGAACAATGATGACTTAAGTACAAGCAAACAGACTCATCTTACTGTCTATGTTTTGAACCGTCCCTGTGACACTGGTTATAGATTCCATTGCTTCACTTGAGGTTTACTGTATCCCTTGGACCTACGTATTGACGATGAAACACAGAAATTGCATCGGAAATAAATACAAAAAGCACAATGCCGACTTAAGTACAAGAAGACTGACTCTTCTTACTGACTATGTTTTGAACCATTCCTGTTACACTAGTTATAGATTCCAATGCTTCACTTCAGGTTTACAGTATCCCTCTGACCTTCTTAATGACGATGAAACACAGAAATTGCATCAGAATTAAATACAAAAGGCACAATGCCGAATTAAGTACAAGAAGACTGACTCTCCTTACTGTCTATGTTTTGAACCATTCCGGTGACACTAGTTATAGACTCCAATGCTTCACTCCAGTTTTACTGTATCCCTTGGACCTTCTTGTTGACGATGAAACACAGAAATAGCATCGGAATTAAATACAAAAGGCACAATTCCGACTTAAGTAAGAGAAGTCTGACTCTTCTTACTGACTATGGTTTGAACCATTCCTGTGACACTAGTTATAGATTCCGGTGCTTGACTCCAGGTTTACTGTATACCTTGGACCTTCTTATTGACGATGAAACACAGAAATTGCATCAGAATTAAATAGAAAAGGCACAATGATGACTTAAGTACAAGAAGACTGACTCTTCTTACTGACTGTGTTTGAACCATTCTTGTGATACTAGTTATAGATTCCGATGCTTCACTTCAGGTTTACTGTATCCCTTGTACCTTCTTAATGACGATGAAACACAGAAATTGCGTCGGAATTAAATACAAAAGGCACAATACCGACTTAAGTACAAGAAGACTGACTTTTCATACTGACTATGTTTGAACCATTCCTGTGACACTAGGCATAGATTCCGATGCTTCACTTCAGGTTTACTGTATCCCTCTGACCGTCGTATTGACGATGAAACAGAGAAAATGAATCGGAATTAAATAGAAAAGGCACAATGCCGACATAAGTACAAGAAGACTGAATCTTCCAACTCTCTATGTTTAGAACCATTCCTGTGACACTAGTTATAGATTCCGATGCTTCACTTCAGGTTTACTGTATCCCTCTGACCTTCTTATTGACGATGAAACACAGAAATTGCATCGGAATTAAATAGAAAAGGCACAATACCGACTTAAGTACAAGAAGACTGTCTCTTCCTTCTGTCTATGCTTTCAACCATTCCTGTGACACTAGTTTTTTATTCAGATGCTTCACTTGAGGTTTACTGTATCCCTCGGACCTTCTTATGGACGATGAAACACAGAAATTGCATCGGAATTAAATACAAAAGGCACAATGCCGACTTAAGAGCAAGAAGACTGAATGTTCCAACTCTCTATGTTTTGAACCATTCCTGTGACACTAGTTATAGATTCCGATGCTTCCGTTCAGGTTTACTGTATCCCTCTGACATTCTTATAGACGATGAAACACAGAAATTGCATCGGAATTAAATGGAAAAGGTACAATACCGACTTACGTACAAGAAGACTGACTCTTCCTACTGTCTATGTTTTGAACCATTCCTGTGACACTAGTTATAGATTCCGATGCTTGACATCAGGTTTATTGTATCCCTTGGACCTTCTTATTGACGATGTAACAAACAAATTGCATCGGAATTATATACAAAAGGCACATTGCCGACTTAAGTACAAGAAGACTGACTCTTCTTATTGACTATGTTTTGAACCATTCCTGTGACACTAGTTATAGATTACGATGCTTAACTTCAGGATTACTGTATCCCACTGATCTTCTTAGTGACGATGAAACACAGAAATTGAATCGGAATTAAATACAAAAGGCACAATGCCGACTAAAGTACAAGAATACTGACTCATCTTACTGTCTATGTTTTGAACCGTCCCTGTGACACTAGTTATAGATTCCGATGGTTCACTCCAGGTTACTGTATCCCTTAGACCTTCGTATTGACGATGAAACACAGGAATTGCATCGGAATTAAATACAAAAGGCACAACACCGACATAAGTACAAGAAGACTGACTCTTCTTACTGACTATGTTTTGAACCATTCCAGTGACACTAGTTATAGATTCCGATGCTTCACATCAGGTTTACTGTATCCCTCTGACCTTCTTATTGACGATGAAACACAGAAATTGCATCGGAATTAAATACAAAAGGCACAATGCCGACTTAAGTACTAGAAGACTGACTCTTCTTACTGACTATGTTGTGAACCATTCCTGTGACACTAGTTATTGATTCCAATGCTTCATTTCATGTTTACTGTATCCCTCTGACATTCTTATTGACGATGAAACACAGAAATTGCATCGGAATTAAATACAAAAGGCACAATGCCGAATTAAGTACAAGAAGACTGACTCTTCTTACTGTCTATGTTTGAACCTTTCCTATGACACTAGTTATGGACTCCGATGCTTCACTCCAGGTTTACTGTATCCCTTGGACCTTCTTCTTGACGATGAAACACAGAAATTGCATCGGAATTACATACAAAAGGCAAACTGTCGACTTAAGTACAAGAAGACTGACTCTTACTAGTATCTATGTATGAACCATTCCTGTGACACTAGTCATAGATTCCGATGCTTCACTTCAGGTTTACTGTACCAATTGGACCTTCTTATTGACGATGAAACAGAGAAATTTCATCGGAATTAAATAGAGAATGCACAATGCCGACTTAAGTACAAGAAGACTGACTCTTCCTACTGTCTATGTTTTGAAACATTCCTGTGACACTAGTTTTTTATTCCGATGCTTCACTTCAGGTTTACTGTATCCCTTGGCCCTTCTTATTGACGATGAAACACAGAAATTGCATCGGAATTAAATAGAAAAAGCACAATGCCGAATTAAGTACAAGAAGACTGACTCTTCTTACTGTCTATGTTTTGAACCATTCCTGTGACACTAGTTATAGACTCCGATGCTTCACTCCACGTTTACTGTATCCCTTGGACCTTCTTATTGACGATGAAACACAGAAATAGCATCGGAATTAAATACAAAAGGCACAATGCCCACTTAAGTAAAACAAGTCTGACTCTTCTTACTGTCTATGGTTTGAACCATTCCTTTGACACTAGTTGTAGATTCCGATGCTTCACTCCAGGTTTACTGTATACTTTGGACCGTCTTATTGACGATGAAACACAGATATTGCATCAGAATTAAATACAAAAGGCACAATGATGACTTAAGTACAAGCATACAGACTCATCTTAGTGTCTATGGTTTGAACCGACTCTATGACACTAGTTATAGATTCCGATGCTTCACTTGAGGTTTACTGTATCCCTTGGACCTACTTATTGACGATGAAACACAGAAATTGCATCGGAAATAAATACAAAAAGCACAATGCCGACTTAAGTACAAGAAGACTGACTCTTCTTACTGACTATGTTTTGAACCATTCCTGTTACACTAGTTATAGATTCCAATGCTTCACTGCAGGTTTATAGTATCCCTCAGACCTTCGTAATGACGATGAAACACAGAAATTGCATCAGAATTAAATGCAAAAGGCACAATGCCGAATTAAGAACAAGAAGACTGACTCTCCTTACTGTCTATGTTTTGAACCATTCCTGTGACACTAGTTATAGACTCCAATGCTTCACTCCAGTTTTACTGTATCCCTTGGACCTTCTTGTTGACGATGAAACACAGAAATAGCATCGGAATTAAATACAAAAGGCACAATGCCGACTTAATTAAAAGAAGTCCGACTCTTCTTACTGTCTATGGTTTGAACCATTCCTGTGACACTAATTATTGATTCCGATGCTTCACTCCAGGTTTACTGTATCCCTCTGACCTTCTTATTGACGATGAAACACAGAAATTGCATCGGAATTAAATACAAAAGGCACAATGCCGACTTAGGTACTAGAAGACTGACTCTTCTTACTGACTATGTTTTGAACCATTCCTGTGACACTAGTTATTGATTCCGATGCTTCATTTCATGTTTACTGTATCCCTCTGACCTTCTTATTGACGATGAAACACAGAAATTGCATCGGAATTAAATACAAAAGGCACAATGCCGAATTAAGTACAAGAAACCTGACTCTTCTTACTGTCTATGTTTGAACCTTTCCTATGACACTAGTTATGGACTCCGATATTTCACTCCAGGTTTATTGTATCCCTTGGACCTTCTTCTTGACGATGAAACACAGAAATTGCATCGGAATTACATACAAAAGGTAAACTGCCGACTTAAGTACAAGAAGACTGACTCTTACTAGTGTCTATGTATGAACCATTCCTGTGACACTAGTCATAGATTCCGATGCTTCACTTCAGGTTTACTGTATCAATTGGACCTTCTTATTGACGATGAAACAGAGAAATTGCATCGGAATTAAATACAAAAGGCGCAATACCAACCTAAGTACAAGATGACTGACTCTTCTTACTGACTATGTTTTAAACCATTCCTGTGACACTAGTCATAGACTCCGATGCTTCACTTCAGGTTTACTGTATTCCTCCGACCGTCTTATTGACGACGAAACACAGAAATTGCATCGGAATTAAATAGAGAATGCACAATGCCGACTTAAGTACAAGAAGACTGACTCTTCTTACTGACTGTGTTTGAACCATTTATGTGATACTAGTTATAGATTCCGATGATTCACTGCAGGTTTACTGTATCCCTTGTACCTTCTTAATGACGATGAAACACAGAAATTGCATCGGAATTAAATACAAAAGGCACAATACCGACTTAAGTACAAGAAGACTGAATTTTCATACTGACTATGTTTGAACCATTCCTGTGACACTAGGCATAGATTCCGATGCTTCACTTCAGGTTTACTGTATCCCTCTGACCGTCTTATTGACGATGAAACAGAGAAAATGCATCGGAATTAAATAGAAATGGCACAATGCCGACATAAGTACAAGAAGACTGAATCTTCCAACTCTCTATGTTTTGAACCATTCCTGTGACAGCAGTTATAGATTCCGTTGCTTCACTTCAGGTTTACCGTATCCCTCTGACCTTCTTATTGACGATGAAACACAGAAATTGCATCGGAATTAAATAGAAAAGGCACAATACCGACTTAAGTACAAGAAGACTGACTCTTCCTTCTGTCTATGTTTTAAACCACTCCTGTGACACTAGTTTTTTATTCAGATGCTTCACTTGAGGTTTACTGTATCCCTGGGACCTTCTTATGGACGATGAAACACAGAAATTGCATCGGAATTAAATACAAAAGGCACAATGCCGACTTAAGTGCAAGAAGACTGAATCTTCCAACTCTCTATGTTTTGAACCATTCCTGTGACACTAGTTATAGATTCCGATGCTTCCGTTCAGGTTTACTGTATCCCTCTGACCTTCTTATAGACGATGAAACACAGAAATTTCATCGGAATTAAATAGAAAAGACACAATACCGACTTAAGTACAAGAAGACTGACTCTTCCTACTGTCTATGCTTTGAACCATTCCTGTCACACTAGTTATAGATTCCGATGCTTGACATCAGGTTTATTGTATCCCTTGGAGCTTCTTATTGACGATGTAACACACAAATTGCATCGGAATTATATACAAAAGGCACATTGCCGACTTAAGTACAAGAAGACTGACTCTTCTTACTGACTATGTTTGAACCATTCCTGTGACACTAGTTATAAATTACGATGCTTAACTTAAGGATTACTGTATCCCACTGATCTTCTTAGTGCGATGAGACACAGAAATTGTATCGGAAATAAATACAAAAAGCAGAATGCTGACTAAAGTACAAGAATACTGACTCATCTGACTGTCTATGTTTTGAACCGTCCCTGTAACACTAGTTATAGATTCCGATGCTTCACTCCAGGTTACTGTATCCCTTGGACCTTCTTATAGACGATGAAACTCAGAAATTGCATCGGAATTAAATACAAAAGTCACAATGCCGACTATAGTACAAGAAGACTGACTCTTCTGACAGTCTATGTTTTGAACCATTCCTGTGACACTAGTTTTAGCTTCCGATGCTTCACGTCAGGTTTACTGTATCCCTTGGACCCTCTTATTGACGATGAAACACAGAAATTGCATCGGAATTAAATACAATAGGCACAATGCCGACTTAAGTACAAGAAGACTGACTCTTCCCACTGTCTAAGATTTGAACCATTCCTGTGACACTAGTTATAGATTCCGATGCATCACTTCAGGTTTACTGTATCCCTTGGACCTTCTTGTTGACGATGAAACACAGAAATTGCATCGGAAGTAAATACAAAAGGCACAATGCCGGCTTAAGTACAAGAATACTGACTCATCTTACTTTCTATGTATTGAACCGTCCCTGTGACACTAGTTATAGATTCCGATGCTTCACTCCAGAATTACTGTATCCCTTGGACCTTCTTATTGACGATGAAACACAGAAATTGTATCGGAATTAAATACAAAAGGCACAATGCCGGCCTAAGTACAAGAAGACTGACTCTTCTTACTGGCTATGTTTTGAACTATTCCTGTGACACTAGTTATAGATTACGATGCTTCGCTTGAGGTTTACTGTATGCCTCTGACCTTCGTATTGACGATGAAACACAGAAATTGCATCGGAATTAAATACAAAAGGCACAATGCCGAATTAAGTACAAGAAGACTGACTCTTCTTACTGTCAATGTGTTGAACCAATGCTGTGACACTAGTTATAGACTCCGATACTTCACTCCAAGTTTACTGTATCCCTCTGACCTTCTTATTGACGATGAAACACTGTAATTGCTTCAGAATTAAATACAAAAGGCACAATGCCGACATAAGTACAAGAAGACTGACTCTTCCTACTGTCTATGTTTTGAACCATTCCTGTGACACTAGTTATAGATTCCGATGTTTGACATCAGGTTTACTGTATCCCTTGGACCTTCTTATTGACGATGTAACACACAAATTGCATCGGAATTATATACAAAAGCCACATTGCCGACTTAAGTACAAGAAGACTGACTCTTCTTACTGACTATGTTTTGAACCATTCCTGTGACACTAGTTATAGATTCCGATGCTTCACTTCAGGTTTACTGTATCCCTCTGACCTTCTTATTGACGATGAAACACAGAAATTGCATCGGAATTAAATACAAAAGGCACAATGCCGACTTAAGTACAAGAAGGCTGACTCTTACAACTGTCTATGTTTTAAACCATTCCTGTGCCACTAGTTATAGATTCCGATGCTTCACTTCACGTTTACTGTATCCCTTGGACCTTCTTGTTGACGATGAAACACAGAAATTGCATCGGAATTAAATACAAAAGGCACAATGCCGACTTAAGTACAAGAAGACTGACTCTTCCAACTCTCTATGTTTTGAACCATTCGTGAAACACTAGTTATAGATTCCGATGCTTCACTTAAGGTTTACTGTATCCCTCTGACCTTCTTATTGACGATGAATCACAGAAATTGCATTGGAATTAAATAAAAAAGGCACAATGCCGACTTAACTACAAGAAGACTGACTCTTCTTACTGACTATGGTTTGAACCATTCCTGTGACACTAGTTATAGATTCCGATGCTTAACTTCAGGATTACTGTATCCCACTGACCTTCTTAGTGACGATGAAACACAGAAATTGAATCGGAAATAAATACAAAATGCAGAATGCCGAGTAAAGTACAAGAATACTGACTCATCTTACTGTCTATGATTTGAAACGTCCCTGTGACACTAGTTATAGATTCCGGTGCTTCACTCCAGGTTACTGAATCCCTTGGACCTTCGTATTGACGATGAAACACAGCAATTGCATCAGAATGAAATACAATAGGCACAATACCGACATAAGTACAAGATGACTGACTCTTCTTACTGACTATGTTTTGAACCATTCCAGTGACACTAGTTATAGATTCCGATGCTTCACATCAGGTTTACTGTATCCCTTTGACCTTCTTATTGACGATGAAACACAGAAATTGCATCGGAATTAAATACAAAAGGCACAATGCCGAATTAAGTACAAGAAGACTGACTCTTCTTACTGTCTACGTTTTGAACCATCCCTGTGACACTAGTTATAGATTCCGATGCTTCACTCCAGGTTTACTGTGTCCCTTGGACCTTCGTATTGACGATGAAACACAGAAATTGCATCGGAATTAAATACAAAAGGCACAATACCGACTTAAGTACAAGAAGACTGACTCTTCTTACTGACTATGTTTTGAACCATTCCTGTGACACTAGTTATAGATTCCGATGCTGCACTTCAGGTTTACTGTATCCCTCTGACCTTCTTATTGACGATGAAACACTGAAATTTCATCGGAATTAAATACAAATGGCACAATGCCGAATTAAGTACAAGAAGACTGACTCTTCTTACTGTCTATGTGTTGAACCTCTCCCGTGACACTAGTTATAGATTCCGATGCTTCACTTCAGGTTTACTGTACCCCTCTGACCTTCTTATTGACGATGAAACACAGAAATTGCATCGGAATTAAATACAAAAGGCACAATGCCGACTAAAGTACAAGAAGACTGACTCTTCCGACTGTCTATGTTTGAACCATTCCTGTGACACTAGTTATAGATTCCGATGCTTCACTCCAGGTTTACTGTGTCCCTTGGACCTTCTTATTGACGATGAAATACAGATATTGCATCGGAATTAAGTACAAAAGGCACAATGCCATCTTAAGTAAAAGAAGCCTGACTCTTACAACTCTCTATGTTTTAAACCACTCCTGTGCCACTAGTTATAAATTCCGATGCTTCACTTCAGGTTTACTGTATCCCTTGGACCTTCTTGTTGACGATGAAACACAGAAATTGCATCGGAAGTAAATACAAAAGGCACAATGCCGACTTAAGTAGAAGAATACTGACTCATCTTATTTTCTATGTTTTGAACCGTCCCTGTGACACTAGTTATAGATTCCGATGCTTCACTCCAGAATTACTGTATCCCTTGGACCTTCTTATTGACGTTGAAACACAGACATTGCATCGGAATTAAATACAAAAGGCACAACGCCGACTTAAGTACAAGAAGACTGACTCTTCTTACTGTCTATGGTTTGAACCATTTCTGTGATACTAGTTATAGATTCCGATGCTGCACTTCAGGTTTACTGTATCCCTCTGACCTTCTTATTGACGATGAAACACAGAAATTGCATCGGAATTAAATACAAAAGGCACAACGCCGACTTCAGTACAAGAAGACAGACTCTTCTTACTGTCTATGGTTTGAACCATTTCTGTGACACTAGTTATTGATTCCGATGCTGCACTTCAGGTTTACTGTATCCCTCTGACCTTCTTATTGACGATGAAACACAGAAATTGCATCGGAATTAAATACAAAAGGCACAATACCGACTTAAGTACTAGAAGACTGACTCTTCTTACTATGTTTTGAACAATTCCTGTGACACTAGTCATAGATTCCGATGCTTACCTTAAGAATTACTGTATCCCTCAGACCTTCTTATTGCCGATGAAAGACAGATATTGCATCGGAATTAAATACAAAAGGCACAATGCCGACTAAAGTACAAGAAGACTGACTCTTCTGACAGTCTATGTTTGAACCATTCCTGTGACACTACTTTTAGCTTCCGATGCTTCACTTCAGCTTTACTGTATCCCTTGGACCTTCTTATTGACGATGAAACACATAAATTGCATATGAATTATATAGAAAAGGCACAATGCCGACTTAAGTACAGGAATACTGACTCATCTTACTGTCTATGTTTTGAACCGTCTCTGTGACACTAGTTATACATTCCGATGCTTCACTCCAGGTGCGCTGTATCCCTTGGACCTTCTTATTGACGTTGAAACACAGACATTCCATCGTAATTAACTACAAAACGCACAACGCCGACTTTAGTACAAGAAGACTGACTCTTTTTACTGACTATGTTTTGAACCATTTCTGTGACACTAGTTATAGATTCCGATGCTGCACTTCAGGTTTACTGTATCCCTCTGACCTTCTTATTGACGATGAAACACAGAAATTGCATCGGAATTAAATACAAAAGGCACAATGCCGACTTAAGTACAAGAAGACTGACTCTTCTAACAGACTATGCTTTGAACCATTCCTGTGACACTAGTTATTGATTCCGATGCTTCATTTCATGTTTACTGTATCCCTCTGACCTTCTTATTGACGATGAAACACAGAAATTGCATCGGAATTAAATACAAAAGGCACAATGCCGAATTAAGTACAAGAAGACTGACTCTTCTTACTGTCTATGTTTGAACCTTTCCTGTGACACTAGTTATAGACTCCGATGCTTCACTCCAGGTTTACTGTATCCCTTGGACCTTCTTCTTGACGATGAAACACAGAAATTGCATCGGAATTACATACAAAAGGCAAACTGCCGAATTAAGTACAAGAAGACTGACTCTTACTAGTGTCTATGTTTTGAACCATTCCTGTGACACTAGTTGTAGATTCCGATGCTTCACTTCAGGTTTACTGTATCAAGTGGACCTTCTTATTGACGATGAAACACAGAAATTGCATCAGAATTAAATTGGAATGGCACAATACCGACTTAAGTACAAGGAGACTGACTTTTCCTACTGCCTATGATTTGAACCATTCCTGTGACACTAGTTTTTTATTCCGATGCTTCTCTTCAGGTTTACTGTATCCCTTGGCCCTTCTTATTGACGATGAAACACAGAAATTGCATCGGAATTAAATAGAAAAAGCACAATGCCGAATTAAGTACAAGAAGACTGACTCTTCTTACTGTCTATGTTTTGAACCATTCCTGTGACACTAGTTATAGACTCCGATGCTTCACTCCAGGTTTACTGTATCCCTTGGACCTTCTTATTGACGATGAAACACAGAAATAGCATCGGAATTAAATACAAAAGCACAATGCCCATTTAAGTAAAACAAGTCTGACTCTTCTTACTGTCTATGGTTTGAACCATTCCTGTGACACTAGTTGTGGATTCCGGTGCTTCACTCCAGGTTTACTGTATACCTTGGACCTCCTTATTGACGATGAAACACAGAAATTGCATCAGAATTAAATACAAAAGGCACAATGATGACTTAAGTACAAGCATACAGACTCATCTTACTGTCTATGTTTTGAACCGTCCCTGTGACACTGGTTATAGATTCCATTGCTTCACTTGAGGTTTACTGTATCCCTTGGACCTACGTATTGACGATGAAACACAGAAATTGCATCGGAAATAAATACAAAAAGCACAATGCCGACTTAAGTACAAGAAGACTGACTCTTCTTACTGACTATGTTTTGAACCATTCCTGTTACACTAGTTATAGATTCCAATGCTTCACTTCAGGTTTACAGTATCCCTCTGACCTTCTTAATGACGATGAAACACAGAAATTGCATCAGAATTAAATACAAAAGGCACAATGCCGAATTAAGTACAAGAAAACTGACTCTCCTTACTGTCTATGTTTTGAACCATTCCGGTGACACTAGTTATAGACTCCAATGCTTCACTCCAGTTTTACTGTATCCCTTGGACCTTCTTGTTGACGACGAAACACAGAAATAGCATCGGAATTAAATACAAAAGGCACAATTCCGACTTAAGTAAGAGAAGTCTGACTCTTCTTACTGACTATGGTTTGAACCATTCCTGTGACACTAGTTATAGATTCCGGTGCTTGACTCCAGGTTTACTGTATACCTTGGACCTTCTTATTGACGATGAAACACAGAAATTGCATCAGAATTAAATAGAAAAGGCACAATGATGACTTAAGTACAAGAAGACTGACTCTTCTTACTGACTGTGTTTGAACCATTTATGTGATACTAGTTATAGATTCCGATGATTCACTGCAGGTTTACTGTATCCCTTGTACCTTCTTAATGACGATGAAACACAGAAATTGCTTCGGAATTAAATACAAAAGGCACAATACCGACTTAAGTACAAGAAGACTGAATTTTCATACTGACTATGTTTGAACCATTCCTGTGACACTAGGCATAGATTCCGATGCTTCACTTCAGGTTTACTGTATCCCTCTGACCGTCTTATTGACGATGAAACAGAGAAAATGCATCGGAATTAAATAGAAATGGCACAATGCCGACATAAGTACAAGAAGACTGAATCTTCCAACTCTCTATGTTTTGAACCATTCCTGTGACACTAGTTATAGATTCCGTTGCTTCACTTCAGGTTTACCGTATCCCTCTGACCTTCTTATTGACGATGAAACACAGAAATTGCATCGGAATTAAATAGAAAAGGCACAATACCGACTTAACTACAAGAAGACTGACTCTTCCTTCTGTCTATGTTTTCAACCACTCCTGTGACACTAGTTTTTTATTCAGATGCTTCACTTGAGGTTTACTGTATCCCTGGGACCTTCTTATGGACGATGAAACACAGAAATTGCATCGGAATTAAATACAAAAGGCACAATGCCGACTTAAGTGCAAGAAGACTGAATCTTCCAACTCTCTATGTTTTGAACCATTCCTGTGACACTAGTTATAGATTCCGATGCTTCCGTTCAGGTTTACTGTATCCCTCTGACCTTCTTATAGACGATGAAACACAGAAATTTCATCGGAATTAAATAGAAAAGACACAATACCGACTTAAGTACAAGAAGACTGACTCTTCCTACTGTCTATGCTTTGAACCATTCCTGTCACACTAGTTATAGATTCCGATGCTTGACATCAGGTTTATTGTATCCCTTGGAGCTTCTTATTGACGATGTAACACACAAATTGCATCGGAATTATATACAAAAGGCACATTGCCGACTTAAGTACAAGAAGACTGACTCTTCTTACTGACTATGTTTGAACCATTCCTGTGACACTAGTTATAAATTACGATGCTTAACTTAAGGATTACTGTATCCCACTGATCTTCTTAGTGCGATGAGACACAGAAATTGTATCGGAAATAAATACAAAAAGCAGAATGCTGACTACAGTACAAGAATACTGACTCATCTGACTGTCTATGTTTTGAACCGTCCCTGTAACACTAGTTATAGATTCCGATGCTTCACTCCAGGTTACTGTATCCCTTGGACCTTCTTATAGACGATGAAACTCAGAAATTGCATCGGAATTAAATACAAAAGTCACAATGCCGACTATAGTACAAGAAGACTGACTCTTCTGACAGTCTATGTTTTGAACCATTCCTGTGACACTAGTTTTAGCTTCCGATGCTTCACGTCAGGTTTACTGTATCCCTTGGACCCTCTTATTGACGATGAAACACATAAATTGCATCGGAATTAAATAGAAAAGGAACAATGCCGACTTAAGTACAGGAATTCTGACTCATCTTACTGTCTATGTTTTCAACCGTCTCTGTGACTCTAGTTATACATTCCGATGCTTCACTCCAGGTTTGCTGTATCCCTTGGACCTTTTTATTGACGTTGAGACACAGACATTGCATCGGATTAAATACAAAAGGCACAACGCCGACTTAAGAACAAGAAGACTGACTCTTCTTACTGTCTATGTGTTGAACCATTCCCGTGACACTAGTTATAGATTCCGATGCTTCACTTCAGGTTTACTGTATCCCTCCGACCTTCTTATTGACGATGAAAAACAGAAATTGCATCGGAATTAAATACAAAAGACACCATGCCGACTTAAGTACAAGAAGACTGTCTCTTCCGACTGTCTATGTTTTGAACCATTCCTGTGACACTAGTTATAGATTCCGATGCTTCACTACAGGTTTACTGTGTCCCTTGGACCTTCTTATTGACGATGAAACACAGAAATTGCATCGGAATTAAATACAATAGGCACAATGCCGACTTAAGTACAAGAAGACTGACTCTTCCCACTGTCTAAGATTTGAACCATTCCTGTGACACTAGTTATAGATTCCGATGCATCACTTCAGGTTTACTGTATCCCTTGGACCTTCTTGTTGACGATGAAACACAGAAATTGCATCGGAAGTAAATACAAAAGGCACAATGCCGGCTTAAGTACAAGAATACTGACTCATCTTACTTTCTATGTATTGAACCGTCCCTGTGACACTAGTTATAGATTCCGATGCTTCACTCCAGAATTACTGTATCCCTTGGACCTTCTTATTGACGATGAAACACAGAAATTGTATCGGAATTAAATACAAAAGTCACAATGCCGGCCTAAGTACAAGAAGACTGACTCTTCTTACTGGCTATGTTTTGAACTATTCCTGTGACACTAGTTATAGATTACGATGCTTCGCTTGAGGTTTACTGTATGCCTCTGACCTTCGTATTGACGATGAAACACAGAAATTGCATCGGAATTAAATACAAAAGGCACAATGCCGAATTAAGTACAAGAAGACTGACTCTTCTTACTGTCAATGTGTTGAACCAATGCTGTGACACTAGTTATAGACTCCGATGCTTCACTCCAAGTTTACTGTATCCCTCTGACCTTCTTATTGACGCTGAAACACTGTAATTGCTTCAGAATTAAATACAAAAGGCACAATGCCGACATAAGTACAAGAAGACTGACTCTTCCTACTGTCTATGTTTTGAACCATTCCTGTGACACTAGTTATAGATTCCGATGTTTGACATCAGGTTTACTCTATCCCTTGGACCTTCTTATTGACGATGTAACACACAAATTGCATCGGAATTATATACAAAAGGCACATTGCCGACTTAAGTACAAGAAGACTGACTCTTCTTACTGACTATGTTTTGAACCATTCCTGTGACACTAGTTATAGATTACGATGCTTAATTTCAGGATTACTGTATCCCACTGATCTTCTTAGTGACGATGAAACACAGAAATTGAATCGGAAATAAATACAAAAAGCAGAATGCCGACTAAAGTACAAGAATACTGACTCATCTTACTGTCTATGTTATGAAGCGTCCCTGTGACACTAGTTATAGATTCCGATGCTTCACTTCAGGTTTACTGTATCAATGGGACCTTCTTATTGACGATGAAACACAGTAATTGAATCGGAATTAAATACAAAAGGCACATGCCCACTTAAGTAAAACAAGTCTGACTCTTCTTACTGTCTATGGTTTGAACCATTCCTGTGACACTAGTTGTAGATTCTGATGCTTCACTCCAGGTTTACTGTATACCTTGGACCTTCTTATTCACTATGAAACACAGAAATTGCGTCGGAATTAAATACAAAAGGCACAATGCCGACTTAAGTACAAGAAGACTGACTCTTCTTACTGTCTATGTTTTGAACCATTCCTGTGACTCTAGTTATAGATTCCGATGCTTCACTTCAGGTTTATTGTATCCCTCTGACCTTCTTATTGACGATGAAACACAGAAATTGCATCGGAATTAAATACAAAAGGCACAATGCCGACTTAAGTACAAGAAGGCTGACTCTTACAACTGTCTATGTTTTAAACCATTCCTGTGCCACTAGTTATAGATTCCGATGCTTCACTTCACGTTTACTGTATCCCTTGGACCTTCTTGTTGACGATGAAACACAGAAATTGCATCGGAATTAAATACAAAAGGCACAATGCCGACTTAAGTACAAGAAGACTGACTCTTCCAACTCTCTATGTTTTGAACCATTCGTGAAACACTAGTTATAGATTCCGATGCTTCACTTAAGGTTTACTGTATCCCTCTGTCCTTCTTATTGACGATGAATCACAGAAATTGCATTGGAATTAAATAAAAAAGGCACAATGCCGACTTAACTACAAGAAGACTGACTCTTCTTACTGACTATGGTTTGAACCATTCCTGTGACACTAGTTATAGATTCCGATGCTTAACTTCAGGATTACTGTATCCCACTGACCTTCTTAGTGACGATGAAACACAGAAATTGAATCGGAAATAAATACAAAATGCAGAATGCCGAGTAAAGTACAAGAATACTGACTCATCTTACTGTCTATGATTTGAAACGTCCCTGTGACACTAGTTAAAGATTCCGGTGCTTCACTCCAGGTTACTGAATCCCTTGGACCTTCGTATTGACGATGAAACACAGCAATTGCATCAGAATGAAATACAATAGGCACAATACCGACATAAGTACAAGATGACTGACTCTTCTTACTGACTATGTTTTGAACCATTCCAGTGACACTAGTTATAGATTCCGATGCTTCACTTCAGGTTTACTGTACCCCTCTGACCTTCTTATTGACGATGAAACACAGAAATTGCATCGGAATTAAATACAAAAGGCACAATGCCGACTAAAGTAGAAGAAGACTGACTCTTCCGACTGTCTATGTTTGAACCATTCCTGTGACACTAGTTATAGATTCCGATGCTTCACTCCAGGTTTACTGTGTCCCTTGGACCTTCTTATTGACGATGAAATACAGATATTGCATCGGAATTAAGTACAAAAGGCACAATGCCATCTTAAGTAAAAGAAGCCTGACTCTTACAACTCTCTATGTTTTAAACCACTCCTGTGCCACTAGTTATAAATTCCGATGCTTCACTTCAGGTTTACTGTATCCCTTGGACCTTCTTGTTGACGATGAAACACAGAAATTGCATCGGAAGTAATTACAAAAGGCACAATGCCGACTTAAGTAGAAGAATACTGACTCATCTTATTTTCTATGTTTTGAACCGTCCCTGTGACACTAGTTATAGATTCCGATGCTTCACTCCAGAATTACTGTATCCCTTGGACCTTCTTATTGACGTTGAAACACAGACATTGCATCGGAATTAAATACAAAAGGCACAACGCCGACTTAAGTAAAAGAAGACTGACTCTTCTTACTGTCTATGAATTGAACCATTTCTGTGACACTAGTTATAGATTCCGATGCTGCACTTCAGGTTTACTGTGTCCCTTGGACCTTCTTGTTGACGATGAAACACATAAATTGCATCGGAATTAAATAGAAAAGGCACAATGCCGACTTAAGTACAGGAATACTGACTTATCTTACTGTCTATGTTTTGAACCATCTTTGTCACACTAGTTATACATTCCGATGCTTCACTCCAGGATTGCTGTATCCCTTGGACCTTCTTATTGACGTTGAAACACAGACATTGCATCGGAATTAAATACAAAAGGCACAACGCCGACTTAAGTACAAGAAGACTGACTCTTCTTACTGTCTATGGTTTGAACCATTTCTGTGATACTAGTTATAGATTCCGATGCTGACTTCAGGTTTACTGTATCCCTCTGACCTTCTTATTGACGATGAAACACAGAAATTGCATCGGAATTAAATACAAAAGGCACAACGCCGACTTCAGTACAAGAAGACTGACTCTTCTTACTGTCTATGATTTGAACCATTTCTGTGACACTAGTTATTGATTCCGATGCTGCACTTCAGGTTTACTGTATCCCTCTGACCTTCTTATTGACTATGAAACACAGAAATTGCATCGGAATTAAATACAAAAGGCACAATACCGACTTAAGTACTAGAAGACTGACTCTTCTTACTATGTTTTGAACCATTCCTGTGACACTAGTCATAGATTCCGATGCTTACCTTAAGAATTACTGTATCCCTCAGACCTTCTTATTGCCGATGAAAGACAGATATTGCATCGGAATTAAATACAAAAGGCACAATGCCGACTAAAGTACAAAAAGACTGACTCTTCTGACAGTCTATGTTTGAACCATTCCTGTGACACTACTTTTAGCTTCCGATGCTTCACTTCAGCTTTACTGTATCCCTTGGACCTTCTTATTGACGATGAAACACATAAATTGCATATGAATTGTATAGAAAAGGCACAATGCCGACTTAAGTACAGGAATACTGACTCATCTTACTGTCTATGTTTTGAACCGTCTCTGTGACACTAGTTATACATTCCGATGCTTCACTCCAGGTGCGCTGTATCCCTTGGACCTTCTTATTGACGTTGAAACACAGACATTCCATCGTAATTAACTACAAAACGCACAACGCCGACTTTAGTACAAGAAGACTGACTCTTTTTACTGACTATGTTTTGAACCATTTCTGTGACACTAGTTATAGATTCCGATGCTGCACTTCAGGTTTACTGTATCCCTCTGACCTTCTTATTGACGATGAAACACAGAAATTGCATCGGAATTAAATACAAAAGGCACAATGCCGAATTAAGTACAAGAAGACTGACTCTTCTTACTATCTATGTGTTGAACCATTCCTGTGACACTAGTTATAGATTCCGATGCTTCACTTCAGGTTTACTGTATCCCTCTGACCTTCTTATTGACGATGAAACTCAGAAATTGCGTCGGAATTAAATACAAAAGGCACAATGCCGACTTAAGTACAAGAAGACTGACTCTTCCGACTGTCTATGTTTTGAACCATTCCTGTGACACTCGATGTAGATTTCGATGCTTCACTCCAGGTATACTGTGTCCCTTGGACCTTCTTATTGACGACGAAACACAGAAATAGCATCGGAATTAAATACAATAGGCACAATGCCGACTTAAGTACAAGAAGACTGACACTTCCCACTGTCTAAGTTTTGAACCATTCCTGTGACTCTAGTTATAGATTCCGATGCTTCACTTCAGGTTTACTGTATCCCTTGGACCTTCTTATTGACGATGAAACACAGAAATTGTATCGGAATTAAATACAAAAGGCACAGTACCGACTTAAGTACAAGAAGACTGACTCTACTTACTGACTATGTTTTGAACAATACCTGTGGCACTAGTCATAGATTCCGATGCTTAACTTCAGGATTACTGTATCCCTTGGACCTTCTTATTGACGATGAAACACAGAAATTGCATCGGAATTAAATACAAAAGGCACAATGCCGACTTAAGTACAAGAAGACTGACTCTTCTAACTGACTATGTTTTGAACCATTCCTGTGGCACTAGTTATTGATTCCGATGCTTCATTTCATGTTTACTGTATCCCTCTGACCTTCTTATTGACGATGAAACACAGAAATTGCATCGGAATTAAATACAAAAGGCACAATGCCGAATTAAGTACAAGAAGACTGACTCTTCTTACTGTCTATGTTTGAACCTTTCCTGTGACACTAGTTATAGACTCCGATGCTTCACTCCAGGTTTACTGTATCCCTTGGACCTTCTTCTTGACGATGAAACACAGAAATTGCATCGGAATTACATACAAAAGGCAAACTGCCGAATTAAGTACAAGAAGACTGACTCTTACTAGTGTCTATGTTTTGAACCATTCCTGTGACACTAGTTGTAGATTCCGATGCTTCACTTCAGGTTTACTGTATCAAGTGGACCTTCTTATTGACGATGAAACACAGAAATTGCATCAGAATTAAATTGGAATGGCACAATACCGACTTAAGTACAAGAAGACTGACTTTTCCCACTGCCTATGATTTGAACCATTCCTGTGACACTAGTTTTTTATTCCGATGCTTCACTTCAGGTTTACTGTATCCCTTGGCCCTTCTTATTGACGATGAAACACAGAAATTGCATCGGAATTAAATAGAAAAAGCACAATGCCGAATTAAGTACAAGAAGACTGACTCTTCTTACTGTCTATGTTTTGAACCATTCCTGTGACACTAGTTATAGACTCCGATGCTTCACTCCAGGTTTACTGTATCCCTTGGACCTTCTTATTGACGATGAAACACAGAAATAGCATCGGAATTAAATACAAAAGGCACAATGCCCATTTAAGTAAAACAAGTCTGACTCTTCTTACTGTCTATGGTTTGAACCATTCCTGTGACACTAGTTGTGGATTCCGGTGCTTCACTCCAGGTTTACTGTATCCCTTGGACCTTCTTGTTGACGATGAAACACAGAAATAGCATGGGAATTAAATACAAAATGCACAATTCCGACTTAAGTAAGAGCAGTCTGACTCTTCTTACTGACTATGGTTTGAACCATTCCTGTGACACTAGTTATAGATTCCGGTGCTTGACTCCAGGTTTACTGTATACCTTGGACCTTCTTATTGACGATGAAACACAGAAATTGCATCAGAATTAAATAGAAAAGGCACAATGATGACTTAAGTACAAGAAGACTGACTCGTCTTACTGACTGTGTTTGAACCATTCTTGTGATACTAGTTATAGATTCCGATGCTTCACTTCAGGTTTACTGTATCCCTTGTACCTTCTTAATGACGATGAAACACAGAAATTGCGTCGGAATTAAATACAAAAGGCACAATACCGACTTAAGTACAAGAAGACTGACTTTTCATACTGACTATGTTTGAACCATTCCTGTGACACTAGGCATAGATTCCGATGCTTCACTTCAGGTTTACTGTATCCCTCTGACCGTCTTATTGACGATGAAACAGAGAAAATGAATCGGAATTAAATAGAAAAGGCACAATGCCGACATAAGTACAAGAAGACTGAATCTTCCAACTCTCTATGTTTAGAACCTTTCCTGTGACACTAGTTATAGATTCCGATGCTTCACTTCAGGTTTACTGTATCCCTCTGACCTTCTTATTGACGATGAAACACAGAAATTGCATCGGAATTAAATAGAAAAGGCACAATACCGACTTAAGTACAAGAAGACTGTCTCTTCCTTCTGTCTATGCTTTCAACCATTCCTGTGACACTAGTTTTTTATTCAGATGCTTCACTTGAGGTTTACTGTATCCCTCGGACCTTCTTATGGACGATGAAACACAGAAATTGCATCGGAATTAAATACAAAAGGCACAATGCCGACTTAAGTGCAAGAAGACTGAATGTTCCAACTCTCTATGTTTTGAACCATTCCTGTGACACTAGTTATAGATTCCGATGCTTCCGTTCAGGTTTACTGTATCCCTCTGACCTTCTTATAGACGATGAAACACAGAAATTGCATCGGAATTAAATAGAAAAGGTACAATACCGACTTAAGTACAAGAAGACTGACTCTTCCTACTGTCTATGTTTTGAACCATTCCTGTGACACTAGTTATAGATTCCGATGCTTGACATCAGGTTTATTGTATCCCTTGGACCTTCTTATTGACGATGTAACAAACAAATTGCATCGGAATTATATACAAAAGGCACATTGCCGACTTAAGTACAAGAAGACTGACTCTTCTTACTGACTATGTTTTGAACCATTCCTGTGACACTAGTTATAGATTACGATGCTTAACTTCAGGATTACTGTATCCCACTGATCTTCTTAGTGACGATGAAACACAGAAATTGAATCGGAATTAAATACAAAAGGCACAATGCCGACTAAAGTACAAGAATACGACTCATCTTACTGTCTATGTTTTGAACCGTCCCTGTGACACTAGTTATAGATTCCGATGGTTCACTCCAGGTTACTGTATCCCTTGGACCTTCGTATTGACGATGAAACACAGGAATTGCATCGGAATTAAATACAAAAGGCACAACACCGACATAAGTACAAGAAGACTGACTCTTCTTACTGACTATGTTATGAACCATTCCAGTGACACTAGTTATAGATTCCGATGCTTCACATCAGGTTTACTGTATCCCTCTGACCTTCTTATTGACGATGAAACACAGAAATTGCATCGGAATTAAATACAAAAGGCACAATGCCGACTTAAGTACTAGAAGACTGACTCTTCTTACTGACTATGTTGTGAACCATTCCTGTGACACTAGTTATTGATTCCAATGCTTCATTTCATGTTTACTGTATCCCTCTGACATTCTTATTGACGATGAAACACAGAAATTGCATCGGAATTAAATACAAAAGGCACAATGCCGAATTAAGTACAAGAAGACTGACTCTTCTTACTGTCTATGTTTGAACCTTTCCTATGACACTAGTTATGGACTCCGATGCCTCACTCCAGGTTTACTGTATCCCTTGGACCTTCTTCTTGACGATGAAACACAGAAATTGCATCGGAATTACATACAAAAGGCAAACTGTCGACTTAAGTACAAGAAGACTGACTCTTACTAGTATCTATGTATGAACCATTCCTGTGACACTAGTCATAGATTCCGATGCTTCACTTCAGGTTTACTGTATCACTTGGACCTTCTTATTGACGATGAAACAGAGAAATTTCATCGGAATTAAATAGAGAATGCACAATGCCGACTTAAGTACAAGAAGACTGACTCTTCCTACTGTCTATGTTTTGAACCATTCCTGTGACACTAGTTTTTTATTCCGATGCTTCACTTCAGGTTTACTGTATCCCTTGGCCCTTCTTATTGACGATGAAACACAGAAATTGCATCGGAATTAAATAGAAAAAGCACAATGCCGAATTAAGTACAAGAAGACTGACTCTTCTTACTGTCTATGTTTTGAACCATTCCTGTGACACTAGTTATAGACTCCGATGCTTCACTCCACGTTTACTGTATCCCTTGGACCTCCTTATTGACGATGAAACACAGAAATAGCATCGGAATTAAATACAAAAGGCACAATGCCCACTTAAGTAAAACAAGTCTGACTCTTCTTACTGTCTATGGTTTGAACCATTCCTTTGACACTAGTTGTAGATTCCGATGCTTCACTCCAGGTTTACTGTATACTTTGGACCGTCTTATTGACGATGAAACACAGAAATTGCATCAGAATTAAATACAAAAGGGACAATGATGACTTAAGTACAAGCATACAGACTCATCTTAGTGTCTATGCTTTGAACCGACTCTATGACACTAGTTATAGATTCCGATGCTTCACTTGAGGTTTACTGTATCCCTTGGACCTACTTATTGACGATGAAACACAGAAATTGCATCGGAAATAAATACAAAAAGCACAATGCCGACTTAAGTACAAGAAGACTGACTCTTCTTACTGACTATGTTTTGAACCATTCCTGTTACACTAGTTATAGATTCCAATGCTTCACTGCAGGTTTATAGTATCCCTCAGACCTTCGTAATGACGATGAAACACAGAAATTGCATCAGAATTAAATGCAAAAGGCACAATGCCGAATTAAGAACAAGAAGACTGACTCTCCTTACTGTCTATGTTTTGAACCATTCCTGTGACACTAGTTATAGACTCCAATGCTTCACTCCAGTTTTACTGTATCCCTTGGACCTTCTTGTTGACGATGAAACACAGAAATAGCATCGGAATTAAATACAAAAGGCACAATGCCGACTTAAGTAAAAGAAGTCCGACTCTTCTTACTGTCTATGGTTTGAACCATTCCTGTGACACTAATTATTGATTCCGATGCTTCACTCCAGGTTTACTGTATCCCTCTGACCTTCTTATTGACGATGAAACACAGAAATTGCATCGGAATTAAATACAAAAGGCACAATGCCGACTTAGGTACTAGAAGACTGACTCTTCTTACTGACTATGTTTTGAACCATTCCTGTGACACTAGTTATTGATTCCGATGCTTCATTTCATGTTTACTGTATCCCTCTGACCTTCTTATTGACGATGAAACACAGAAATTGCATCGGAATTAAATACAAAAGGCACAATGCCGAATTAAGTACAAGAAACCTGACTCTTCTTACTGTCTATGTTTGAACCTTTCCTATGACACTAGTTATGGACTCCGATATTTCACTCCAGGTTTATTGTATCCCTTGGACCTTCTTCTTGACGATGAAACACAGAAATTGCATCGGAATTACATACAAAAGGCAAACTGCCGACTTAAGTACAAGAAGACTGACTCTTACTAGTGTCTATGTATGAACCATTCCTGTGACACTAGTCATAGATTCCGATGCTTCACTTCAGGTTTACTGTATCAATTGGACCTTCTTATTGACGATGAAACAGAGAAATTGCATCGGAATTAAATACAAAAGGCGCAATACCGACCTAAGTACAAGATGACTGACTCTTCTTACTGACTATGTTTTAAACCATTCCTGTGACACTAGTCATAGACTCCGATGCTTCACTTCAGGTTTACTGTATTCCTCCGACCGTCTTATTGACGACGAAACACAGAAATTGCATCGGAATTAAATAGAGAATGCACAATGCCGACTTAAGTACAAGAAGACTGACTCTTCTTACTGACTGTGTTTGAACCATTTATGTGATACTAGTTATAGATTCCGATGATTCACTGCAGGTTTACTGTATCCCTTGTACCTTCTTAATGACGATGAAACACAGAAATTGCATCGGAATTAAATACAAAAGGCACAATACCGACTTAAGTACAAGAAGACTGAATTTTCATACTGACTATGTTTGAACCATTCCTGTGACACTAGGCATAGATTCCGATGCTTCACTTCAGGTTTACTGCGATGAAACAGAGAAAATGCATCGGAATTAAATAGAAATGACACAATGCCGACATAAGTACAAGAAGACTGAATCTTCCAACTCTCTATGTTTTGAACCATTCCTGTGACACTAGTTATGAGATTCCGTTGCTTCACCTTCAGGTTTACCGTATCCCTCTGACCTTCTTATTGACGATGAAACACAGAAATTGCATCGGAATTAAATAGAAAAGGCACAAATACCGACTTAAGTACAAGAAGACTGACTCTTCCTTCTGTCTATGTTTTCAACCACTCCTGTGACACTAGTTTTTTATTCAGATGCTTTCACTTGAGGTTTACTGTATCCCTGGGACCTTCTTATGGACGATGAAACACAGAAATTGCATCGGAATTAAATACAAAAGGCACAATGCCGACTTAAGTGCAAGAAGGCTGAATCTTCCAACTCTCTATGTTTTGAACCATTCCTGTGACACTAGTTATAGATTCCGATGCTTCCGTTCAGGTTTACTGTATCCCTCTGACCTTCTTATAGACGATGAAACACAGAAATTTCATCGGAATTAAATAGAAAAGACACAATACCGACTTAAGTACAAGAAGACTGACTCTTCCTACTGTCTATGCTTTGAAACCATTCCTGTCACACTAGTTATAAGATTCCGTATGCTTGACATCAGGTTTATTGTATCCTTGGAGCTTCTTATTGACGATGTAACACACAAATTGCATCGGAATTATATACAAAAGGCACATTGCCGACTTAAGTACAAGAAGACTGACTCTTCTTACTGACTATGTTTGAACCATTCCTGTGACACTAGTTATAAATTACGATGCTTAACTTAAGGATTACTGTATCCCACTGATCTTCTTAGTGCGATGAGACACAGAAATTGTATCGGAAATAAATACAAAAAGCAGAATGCTGACTAAAGTACAAGAATACTGACTCATCTGACTGTCTATGTTTTGAACCGTCCCTGTAACACTAGTTATAGATTCCGATGCTTCACTCCATGTTACTGTTATCCCTTGGACCTTCTTATAGACGATGAAACTCAGAAATTGCATCGGAATTAAATACAAAAGTCACAATACCGACTATAGTACACAGAAGACTGACTCTTCTGACAGTCTATGTTTTGAACCATTCCTGTGACACTAGTTTTAGCTTCCGATGCTTCACGTCAGGTTTACTGTATCCCTTGGACCCTCTTATTGACGATGAAACACATAAATTGCATCGGAATTAAATAGAAAAGGAACAATGCCGACTTAAGTACAGGAATTCTGACTCATCTTACTGTCTATGTTTTCAACCGTCTCTGTGACTCTAGTTATACATTCCGATGCTTCACGTCCAGGTTTGCTGTATCCCTTGGAACCTTTTTATTGACGTTGAGACACAGACATTGCATCGGATTAAATACAAAAGGCACAACGCCGACTTAAGAACAAGAAGACTGACTCTTCTTACTGTCTATGTGTTGAACCATTCCCGTGACACTCGTTATAGATTCCGATGCTTCACTTCAGGTTTACTGTATCCCTCCGACCTTCTTATTGACGATGAAAAACAGAAATTGCATCAGGAATTTAAATACAAAAGACACCATGCCGACTTAAGTACAAGAAGACTGTCTCTTCCGACTGTCTATGTTTTTGAACCATTCCTGTGACACTAGTTATAGATTCCGATGCTTCACTCCAGGTTTACTGTGTCCCTTGGACCTTCTTATTGACGATGAAACACAGAAATTGCATCGGAATTAAATACAATAGGCACAATGCCGACTTAAGTACAAGAAGACTGACTCTTCCCACTGTCTAAGATTTGAACCATTCCTGTGACACTAGTTATAGATTCCGATGCATCACTTCAGGTTTACTGTATCCCTTGGACCTTCTTGTTGACGATGAAACACAGATATTGCATCGGAAGTAAATACCAAAAGGCACAATGCCGGCTTAAGTACAAGAATACTGACTCATCTTACTTATCTATGTATTGAACCGTCCCTGTGGACACTAGTTATAGATTCCGATGCTTCACTCCAGAATTACTGTATCCCTTGGACCTTCTTATTGACGATGAAACACAGAAATTGTATCGGAATTAAATACAAAATGGCACAATGCCGGCCTAAGTACAAGAAGACTGACTCTTCTTACTGGCTATGTTTTGAACTATTCCTGTGACACTAGTTATAGATTACGATGCTTCGCTTGAGGTTTACTGTATGCCTCTGACCTTCGTATTGACGATGAAACACAGAAATTGCATCGGAATTAAATACAAAAGGCACAATGCCGAATTAAGTACAAGAAGACTGACTCTTCTTACTGTCAATGTGTCGAACCCAATGCTGTGACACTAGTTATAGACTCCGATGCTTCACCTCAAGTTTACTGTATCCCTCTGACCTTCTTATTGACGATGAAACACTGTAATTGCTTCAGAATTAAATACAAAAGGCACAATGCCGACATAAGTACAAGAAGACTGACTCTTCCTACTGTCTATGTTTTGAACCATTCCTGTGACACTAGTTATAGATTCCGATGTTTGACATCAAGGTTTACTGTATCCCTTGGACCTTCTTATTGACGATGTAACACATGCAAATTGCATCGGAATTATATACAAAAAGGCACATTGCCGACTTAAGTACAAGAAGACTTGACTCTTCTTACTGACTATGTTTTGAACCATTCCTGTGACACTAGTTATAGATTACGATGCTTAATTTCAGGATTACTGTATCCCACTGATCTTCTTAGTGACGATGAAACACAGAAATTGAATCGGAAATAAATACAAAAAGCAGAATGCCGACTAAAGTACAAGAATACTGACTCATCTTACTGTCCTATGTTATGAAGCGTCCCTGTGACACTAGTTATAGATTCCGATGCTTCACTTCAGGTTTACTGTATCAATGGGACCTTCTTATTGACGATGAAACACAGTAATTGCATCGGAATTAAATACAAAAGGCACAATGCCCACTTAAGTAAAACAAGTCTGACTCTTCTTACTGTCTATGGTTTGAACCATTCCTGTGACACTAGTTGTAGATTCTGATGCTTCACTCCAGGTTTACTGTATACCTTGGACCTTCTTATTCACTATGAAACACAGAAATTGCGTCGGAATTAAATACAAAAGGCACAATGCCGACTTAAGTACAAGAAGACTGACTCTTCTTACTGTCTATGTTTTGAACCATTCCTGTGACTCTAGTTATAGATTCCGATGCTTCACTTCAGGTTTACTGTATCCCTCTGACCTTCTTATTGACGATGAAACACAGAAATTGCATCGGAATTAAATACAAAAGGCACAATGCCGACTTAAGTACAAGAAGGCTGACTCTTACAACTGTCTATGTTTTAAACCATTCCTGTGCCACTAGTTATAGATTCCCGATGCTTCACTTCACGTTTACTGTATCCCTTGGACCTTCTTGTTGACGATGAAACACAGAAATTGCTCGGAAGTAAATACAAAAGGCACAATGCCGACTTAAGTACACGAATACTGACTCATCTTATTTTCTATGTTTTGAACCGTCCCAGTGACACTAGTTATAGATTCCGATGCTTCACTGCCAGAATTACTGTATCCACTTGGACCTTCTTATTGACGATGAAACACAGAAATTGCATCGGAATTAAATACAAAAGGCACAATGCCGGCCTAAGTACAAGAAGACTGACTCTTCTTACTGACTATGTTTTGAACTATTCCTGTGACACTAGTTTATAGATTACGATGCTTCGCTTCAGGTTTACTGTATCCCTCTGACCTTCTTATTGACGATGAAACACAGAAATTGCATTGGAATTAAAATACAAAAGGCACAAAGCCGAATTAAGTACAAGAAGACTGACTCTTCTTACTGTCAATGTGTTGAACATTGCTGTGGCACTAGTTATAGACTCCGAAGCTTCCCTCCAAGATTACTGTATCCCTTTGACCTTCTTATTGACGATGAAACACAGAAATTGCTTCGGAATTAAATACAAAAGGCACAATGCCGACTTAAGTAAAAGAAGACTGACTCTTCCTACGGTCTATGTTTTGAACCTTCCTGTGACACTAGTTATAGATTCCGATGCCTCACTTCAGGTAATACTGTATCCCTGTGACCTTCTTATTGACGATGAAACACAGAAATTGCATCAGAATTAAATACAAAAGGCATAATACCGACTTAAGTACAAGAAGACTGACTCTTATTCCTGACTAAATATTGATCCATTCCTGTGACACTAGTCATAGATTCCGATGCTTAACTTCAGGATTACTGTATCCCTTGGACCTTCTTATTGACGATGAAACACAGAAATTGCATCGGATTTAAATACAAAAGGCACAATGCCGACGTAAGTACAAAAAGACTGACACTTCTTACGGACTAAGTTTTGGACCATTCCTGTGACACTAGTTATAGATTCCGATGCTTCACTTCAGGTTTACTGTATCCCTCTGGCCTTCTTATTGACGATGAAACTCAGAATTGCACCGGAATTAAATACAAAAGGCACAATGCCGAATTAAGTACTAGAAGACTGCCTCATCTTACTGTCTATGTTTTGAACCATCCCTGTGACACTAGTTATTGATTCTGATGCATCACTCCAGGTTTACTGTATCCCTCTGACCTTCTTATTGACGATGAAACACAGAAATTGCATCGGAATGAAATAGAAACGTCACAATACCGACTTAAGTACAAGAAGACTGACTCTTCCTTCTGTCTATGTTTTCAACCATTCCTGTGACACTAGTTTTTTATTCAGATGCTTCAGTTGAGGTTTACTGTATCCCTCGGACCTTCTTATGGACGATGAAACACAGAAATTGCATCGGAATGATATACAAAAGGCACATTGCCGACTTAAGTACAAGAAGACTGACTCTTCTTACTGACTATGTTTTGAACCATTCCTGTGACACTAGTTATAGATTACGATGCTTAACTTAAGGATTACTGTATCCCACTGATCTTCTTAGTGACGATGAGTCACAGAAATTGTATCGGAAATAAATACAAAAAGCAGAAAGCCGACTAAAGTACATGAATACTGACTCATCTTAGTGTCTATGTTTTGAACCGTCCCTGTAACACTAGTTATAGATTCCGATGCTTCACTCCAGGTTACTGTATCCCTTGGACCTTCGTATTGACGATGAAACACAGGAATTGAATCGGAATTATTTACAAAAGGCACAATACCGTCATAAGTACAAGAAGACTGACTCTTCTTACTGACTATGTTTTGAACCATTCCAGTGACACTAGTTATAGATTCCTATGCTTCACATCAGGTTTACTGTATCCCTCTGACCGTCTTATTGACGATGAAACACAGAAATTGCATCGGAATTAAATACAAAAGGCACAATGCCGAATTAAGTACAAGATGACTGACTCTTCTTACTGTCTATGTTTTGAACCATCCCTGTGACACTAGTTATAGATTCCAATGCTTCACACTAGGTTTAATGTATCCCTATGATCTTCTTATGGACGATGAAACACAGAAATTGCATCGGAATTAAATACAATAGGCACAATGCCGACTTAACTACAAGAAGACTGACTGTTCCTACTGTCTATGTTTTCAACCACTCCTGTGACACTAGTCATAGATTCCGATGCTTCACTACAGGTTTACTGTATGCCTTGGACCTTCTTATAGACGATGAAACTCAGAAATTGCATCGGAATTAAATACAAAAGGCACAATACCGACTTAAGTACAAGAAGACTGACTCTTCTTACTGACTATGTTTTGAACCATTCCTGTGACACTAGTCATAGGTCCCGATGCTTAACTTCAGAATTACTGTATCTCTCAGACCTTCTTATTGCCGATGAAACACAGATATTGCATCGGAAATAAATACAAAAGGCACAATGCCGACTTAAGTACAAGAAGACTGACTCTTCTGACAGTCTATGTTTTGAACCATTCCTGTGACACTAGTTTTAGCTTCCGATGCTTCACTTCAGGTTTACTGTATCCCTTGGACCCTCTTATTGACGATGAAACACATAAATTGCATCGGAATTAAATAGAAAAGGCACAATGCCGACTTAAGTACAGGAATGCTGACTCATCTTACTGTCTATGTTTTCAACCGTCTCTGTGACTCTAGTTATACATTCCGATGCTTCACTCCAGGTTTGCTGTAACCCTTGGACCTTTTTATTGACGTTGAAACACAGACATTGCATCGGATTAAATACAAAAGGCACAACGCCGACTTAAGTCCAAGAAGACTGACTCTTCTTACTGTGTATGTGTCGAACCATTCCCGTTACACTAGTTATAGTTTCCGATGTTTCACTTCAGGTTTACTGTATCCCTCCGACCTTCTTATTGACGATGAAAAACAGAAATTGCATCGGAATTAAATACAAAAGACACCATGCCGACTTAAGTACAAGAAGACTGACTCTTCCGACTGTCAATGCTTTGAACCATTCCTGTGACACTAGTTATAGATTCCGATGCTTCACTCCAGGTTTACTGTGTCCCTTGGACCTTCTTATTGACGATGAAACACAGAAATTGCATCGGAATGAAATACAATAGGCACAATGCCGACTTAAGTACAAGAAGACTGACTCTTCCCACTGTCTAAGTTTTGAACCATTCCTGTGACACTAGTTATAGATTCCGATGCATCACTTCAGGTTTACTGTATCCCTTGGACCTTCTTGTTGACGATGAAACACAGAAATTGCATCGGAAGTAAATACAAAAGGCACAATGCCGACTTAAGTACAAGAATACTGACTCATCTTACTTTCTATGTTTTGAACCGTCCCTGTGACACTAGTTATAGATTCCGATGCTTCACTCCAGAATTACTGTATCCCTTGGACCTTCTTATTGACGATGAAACACAGAAATTGTATCGGAATTAAATACAAAAGGCACAATGCCGGCGTAAGTACAAGAAGACTGACTCTTCTTACTGGCTATGTTTTGAACTATTCCTGTGACACTAGTTATAGATTACGATGCTCCGCTTCAGGTTTACTGTATCCCTCTGACCTTCTTATTGACGATGAAACACAGAAATTGCATCGGAATTAAATACAAAAGGCACAATGCCGAATTAAGTACAAGAAGACTGACTCTTCTTACTGTCAATGTGTTGAACCATTGCTGTGACACTAGTTATAGACTCCGATGCTTCACTCCAAGTTTACTGTATCCCTCTGACCTTCTTATTGACGATGAAACACAGAAATTACATCAGAATTAAATACAAAAGGCATAATACCGACTTAAGTACAAGAAGTCTGACTCTTATTCCTCACTATATATTGATCCATTCCTGTGACACTAGTCATAGATTCCGATGCTTAACTTCAGGATTACTGTATCCCTTGGACCTTCTAATTGACGATGAAACACAGAAATTGCATCGGAATTAAATACAAAAGGCACAATGCCGACATAAGTACAAAAAGACTGACACTTCTTACTGACTAAGTTTTGAACCATTCCTGTGACACTAGTTATAGATTCCGATGCTTCACTTCAGGTTTACTGTATCCCTCTGGCCTTCTTATTGACGATGAAACACAGAATTGCACCGGAATTAAATACAAAAGGCACAATGCCGAATTAAGTACTAGAAGACTGACTCTTCCTACTGTCTATGTTTTGAACCATCCCTGTGTCACTAGTTATTGATTCCGATGCATCACTCCAGGTTTACTGTATCCCTATGACCTTCTTAATGACGATGAAGCACAGAAATTGCATCGGAATTAAAAACAATAGGCACAATGCCGACTTAAGTACAAGAAGACTGACTCTTCCTACCGTCTATGTTTTGAACCACTCCTGTGACACTAGTCATAGATTCCGATGCTTCACTTCAGGTTTACTGTATCCCTTGGACCTTCTTATAGATGATGAAACACAGAAATTGAATCGGAATTAAATACAAAAGGAACTATACCGACTTAAGTACAAGAAGACTGACGCTTCTTACTATGTTTTGAACCGTTCCTGTGACACTAGTCATAGATTCCGATGCTTACTTCAGAATTACTGCATCCCTCAGACCTTCTTATTGCCGATGAAAGACAGATATTGCATCGGAATTAAATACAAAAGGCACAATGCCGACTAAAGTACAAGAAGACTCACTCTTCTGACAGTCTATGTTTTGAACCATTCCTGTGACACTAGTTTTAGCTTCCGATGCTTTACTTCAGGTTTACTGTATCCCTTGGACCTTCTTATTGACGATGAAACACAGAAATTGTATCGGAATTAAATACAAAAGGCACATTACCGACTTAAAAACAAGAAGACTGACTCTTCTTACTGACTATGCTTTGAACAATACCTGTGGCACTAGTCATAGATTCCAATGCTTAACTTCAGGATTACTGTATCCCTTGGACTTTCTTATTGACGATGAAACACAGAAATTGCATCGGAATTAAATACAAAAGGCACAATGCCGACTTAAGTAAAAGAAGACTGACTCTTCTTACTGACTATGTTTGAACCATTCCTGTGACACTAGTTATTGATTCCGATGCTTCAATTCATGTTTACTGTATTCCTCTGACCTTTGTATTGACGATGAAACACAGAAATTGCATCGGAATTAAATACAAAAGGCACAATGCCGAATTAAGTACAAGAAGACTGACTCCTCTTACTGTCTATGTTTGAACCTTTCCTGTGACACTAGTTATAGACTCCGATGCTTCACTCCAGGTTTACTGTATCCCTTGGACCTTCTTCTTGACGATGAAACACAGACATTGCATCGGAATTAAATACAAAAGGCACAATGCCGACTTAAGTACAAGAAGACTGACTCTTCCTACTGTCTATGTTTTGAACCATTCCTGTGACACTAGTTATAGATTCCGAAGCTTGACATCAGGTTTACTGTATCCCTTGGACCTTCTTATTGACGATGAAACACAGAAATTGCATCGGAATTAAATACAAAAGGCACAATACCGACATAAGTACAAGAAGCCTGACCCTTCTTACTGACTATGTTTTGAACCATTCCAGTGACACTAGTTATAGATTCCGATGCTTCACATCAGGTTTACTGTATCCATCTGACCTTCTTATTGACGATGAAACACAGAAATTGCATCGGAATTAAATACAAAAGGCACAATGCCGAATTAAGTACAAGATGACTGACTCTTCTTACTGTCTATGTTTTGAACCATCCCTGTGACACTAGTTATAGATTCCGATGCTTCACTCTAGGTTTACTGTATCCCTATGACCTTCTTATGGACGATGAAACACAGAAATTACATCAGAATTAAATACAAAAGGCATAATACCGACTTAAGTACAAGAAGACTGACTCTTATTCCTCACTATATATTGATCCATTCCTGTGACACTAGTCATAGATTCCGATGCTTAACTTCAGGATTACTGTATCCCTTGGACCTTCTTATTGACGATGAAACACAGAAATTGCATCGGAATTAAATACAAAAGGCACAATGCCGACATAAGTACAAAAAGACTGACACTTCTTACTGACTAAGTTTTGAACCATTCCTGTGACACTAGTTATAGATTCCGATGCTTCACTTCAGGTTTACTGTATCCCTCTGGCCTTCTTATTGACGATGAAACACAGAATTGCACCGGAATTAAATACAAAAGGCACAATGCCGAATTAAGTACTAGAAGACTGACTCTTCCTACTGTCTATGTTTTGAACCATCCCTGTGACACTAGTTATTGATTCCGATGCATCACTCCAGTTTTACTGTATCCCTATGACCTTCTTATTGACGATGAAGCACAGAAATTGCATCGGAATTAAAAACAATAGGCACAATGCCGACTTAAGTACAAGAAGACTGACTGTTCCTTCCGTCTATGTTTTGAACCACTCCTGTGACACTAGTCATAGATTCCGATGCTTCACTTCAGGTTTACTGTATCCCTTGGACCTTCTTATAGACGATGAAACACAGAAATTGAATCGGAATTAAATACAAAAGGAACTATACCGACTTAAGTACAAGAAGACTGACTCTTCTTACTATGTTTTGAACCGTTCCTGTGACACTAGTCATAGATTCCGATGCTTACTTCAGAATTACTGCATCCCTCAGACCTTCTTATTGCCGATGAAAGACAGATATTGCATCGGAATTAAATACAAAAGGCACAATGCCGACTAAAGTACAAGAAGACTCACTCTTCTTACAGTCTATGTTTTGAACCATTCCTGTGACACTAGTTTTAGCTTCCGATGCTTCACTTCAGGTTTACTGTATCCCTTGGACCTTCTTATTGACGATGAAACACAGAAATTGTATCGGAATTAAATACAAAAAGCACATTACCGACTTAAAAACAAGAAGACTGACTCTTCTTACTGACTATGTTTTGAACAATACCTGTGGCACTAGTCATAGATTCCAATGCTTAACTTCAGGATTACTGTATCCCTTGGACCTTCTAATTGACGATGAAACACAGAAATTGCATCGGAATTAAATACAAAAGGCACAATGCCGACTTAAGTAAAAGAAGACTGACTCTTCTTACTGACTATGATTGAACCATTCCTGTGACACTAGTTATTGATTCCGATGCTTTATTTCATGTTTACTGTATTCCTCTGACCTTCGTATTGACGATGAAACACAGAAATTGCATCGGAATTAAATACAAAAGGCACAATGCCGAATTAAGTACAAGAAGACTGACTCCTCTTACTGTCTATGTTTGAACCTTTCCTGTGACACTAGTTATAGCCTCCGATGCTTCACTCCAGGTTTACTGTATCCCTTGGACCTTCTTCTTGACGATGAAACACAGAAATTGCATCGGAATTACATACAAAAGGCAAGCTGCCGACTTAAGTACAAGGAGACTGACTCTTCCTACTGTCTGTGTTTGAACCATTCCTGTGACACTAGTCATAGATTCCGATGCTTCACTTCAGGTTTACTGTATCAATTGGACCTTCTTATTGACGATAAAACACTACTGTATCAATTGGACCTTCTTATTGACGATAAAACACAGAAATTGCATCGGAACTAAACACAAAAGGCGCAATACCGACTTAAGTACAAGATGACTGACTCTTCTTACTGACTATGTTTTGAACCATTCCTGTGACACTAGTCATAGATTCCGATGCTTCACTTCAGGTTTACTTATCCCTCCGACCGTCTTATTGACGACGAAACAAAGAAATTGCATCGGAATTAAATAGAGAATGCACAACGCCGACTTAAGTACAAGAAGACTGACTCCTCTTACTGACTATGTTTTGAACCATTTCTGTGACACTAGTTATAGATTCCGATGCTGCACTTCAGGTTTACTGTATCCCTCTGACCTTAGTATTGACGATGAAACACAGAAATTGCATCGGAATTAAATACAAAAGGCACAATGCCGATTTAAGTACAAGAAGACTGACTCTTGTTACTGTCTATGTGTTGAACCATTCCTGTGACACTAGTTATAGATTCCGATGCTTCACTTCAGCTTTACTGTATCCCTCTGACCTTCTTATTGACGATGAAACACAGAAATTGCATCGGAATTAAATACAAATGGCACAATGCCGACTTAAGTACAAGAAGACTGACTCTTCCGACTGTCTATGTTTTGAACCATTCCTGTGACACTCGTAATAGATTCTGATGCTTCACTCCAGGTTTACTGTGTCCCTTGGACCTTCTTATAGACGATGAAACACAGAAATTGCATCGGAATTAAATACAATAGGCACAATGCCGACTTAATTACAAGAAGACTGACTCTTCCCACTGTCTAAGATTTGAACCATTCCTGTGACACTAGTTATAGATTCCGATGCTTCACTTCAGGTTTACTGTATCCCTTGGACCTTCTTATTGACGATGAAACACAGAAATTGTATCGGAATTAAATACAAAAGGCACAATACCGACTTAAGTACAAGAAGACTGACTCTTCTTACTGACTATGTTTTGAACAATACCTGTGGCACTAGTCATAGATTCCGATGCATAACTTCAGGATTAGTCTATCCCTTGGACCTTCTTATTGACGATGAAACACAGAAATTTCATCGGAATTAAATACAAAAGGCACAATGCCGACTTAAGTACAAGAAGACTGACTCTTCTTGCTGACTATGTTTTGAACCATTCCTGTGACACTAGTTATTGATTCCGATGCTTCATTTCATGTTTACTGTATTCCTCTGACCTTCTTATTGACGATGAAACACAGAAATCGCATCGGAATTAAATACAAAAGGCACAATGCCGAATTAAGTACAAGAAGACTGACTCTTCTTACTGTCTATGTTTGAACCTTTCCTGTGACAATAGTTATAGACTCCGATGCTTCACTCCAGGTTTACTGTATCCCTTGGACCTTCTTCTTGACGATGAAACACAGAAATTGCATCGGAATGACATACAAAATGCAAACTGCCGACTTAAGTACAAGAAGACTGACTCTTCCTACTGTCTATGTTTGAACCATTCCTGTGACACTAGTCATAGATTCCGATGCTTCACTTCAGGTTTACTGTATCAATTGGACCTTCTTATTGACGATGAAACACAGAAATTGAATCGGAATTAAATACAAAAGGCGCAATACCGACTTAAGTACAAGATGACTGACTCTTCCTACTGTCTATGTTTGGAACCATTCCTGTGACAGTAGTTATAGATTCGGATGCTTCACTTCAGGTTTACTGTATCCCTCCGACCGTCTTATTGACGACGACACACAGAAATTGCATCGGAATTAAATAGAGAATGCACAATGCCGACTTCAGTACAAGAAGACTGAAACTTCCCACTCTCTATGTTTTGAACCATTCCTGTGACACTAGTTATAGGTTTGGATGCTTCACTTCAGGTTTACTGTATCCCTCTGACCTTCTTATTGACGATGAAACACAGAAATTGCATCAGAATTAAATTGGAATGGCACAATACCGACTTAAGTACAAGAAGACTGACTCTTCCTACTGTCTATGTTTTCGACCATTCCTGTGACACTAGTTTTTTATTCCGATGCTTTACTTCAGGTTTACTGTATCCCTTGGCCCTTCTTATTGACCATGAAGCACAGAAATTGCATCGGAATTAAATAGAAAAAGCACAATGCCGAATTAAGTACAAGAAGACTGACTCTTCTTACTGTCCATGTTTTGAACCATTCCTGTGACACTAGTAATAGACTCCGATGCTTCACTCCAGGTTTACTGTATACCTTGGACCTTCCTATTGACGATGAAACACAGAAGTTGCATCAGAATTAAATACAAAAAGCACAATGATGACTTAAGTACAAGAATACTGACTCATCTTACTGTCTATGATTTGAACCGTCCCTGTTACACTAGTTATAGATTCCGATGCTTCACTTGAGGTTTACTGTATCCCTTGGACCTACGTATTGACGATGAAACATAGAAATTGCATCGGAAATAAATACAAAAAGCACAATGCCGACTAAAGTACAAGAAGACTGACTCTTCTTACTGACTATGTTATGAACCATTCCTGTTCACTAGTTATAGATTCCAATGCTTCACTTCAGGTTTACAGTATCCCTCTGACCTTCTTAATGACAATGAAACACAGAAATTGCATCGGAATTAAATACAAAATGCACAATGCCGAATTAAGTACAAGAAGACTGACTCTCCTTACTGTCTATGTTTTGAACCATTCCTGTGACACTAGTTATAGACTCCGATGCTTCACTCCAGTTTTACTGTATCCCTTGGACCTTCTTGTTGACGATGAAACACAGAAATAGCATCGGAATTAAATACAAAAGGCACATTGCCGACTTAAGCAAAAGAAGTCTGACTCTTCTTACTGTCTATGGTTTGAACCATTCCTGTGACACTAGTTATAGATTCCGATGCTTCACTCCAGGTTTACTGTATACCTTGGACCTTCTTATTGACGATGAAATACAGAAATTGCATCAGAATTAAATAGAAAAGGCACAATGATGACTTAAGTACAAGAAGACTGACTCTTCTTACTGACTGTGTTTGAACCATTCCTGTGATACTAGTTATAGATTCCGATGATTCACTTCAGGTTTACTGTATCCCTTGTGCCTTCCTATTGACGATGAAACACAGAAATTGCATCGGAATTAAATACAAAAGGCACAATGCCGACTTAAGTACAAGAAGACTGACTCTTCCTTCTGTCTATGTTTTCAACCATTCCTGTGACACTAGTTTTTTATTCAGATGCTTCACTTGAGGTTTACTGTATCCCTCGGACCTTCTTATGGACGATTAAACACAGAAATTGCATCGGAATGAAATACAAAAGGCACAATGCCGACTTAAGTATAAGAAGACTGAATCTTCCAACTCTCTATGTTTTGAACCATTCCTGTGACACTAGTTATAGATTCCGATGCTTCAGTTCAGGTTTACTGTCTCCCTCTGACCTTCTTATAGACGATGAAACACAGAAATTGCATCGGAATTAAATAGAGAAGGGCACAATACCGACTTAAGTACAAGAAGACTGACTCTTCCTACTATCTATGTTGTGAACCATTCCTGTGACACTAGTTATAGATTCCGATGCTTGACATCAGGTTTACTGTATCCCTTGGACCTTCTTATTGACGATGTAACACACAAATTGCATCGGAATTATATACAAAAGGCACAATGCCGACTTAAGTACAAGAAGACTGACTCTTCTTACTGACTATGTTTTGAACCATTCCTGTGACACTAGTTATAGATTCCGATGGTTCATTTCAGGATTACTGTATCCCTTGGACCGTCTTATTGACGATGAAACTCAGAAATTGCATCGGAATTAAATACAAAATTCACAATGCCGACTTAAGTACAAGAAGACTGACTCTTCCAACTGTCTATGTTTTGAACCATTCGTGAAACACTAGTTATAGATTCCGATGCTTCACTTAAGTTTTACTGTATCCCTCTGACCTTCTTTTTGACGATGAATCACAGAAATTGCATTGGAATTAAATAGAAAAGGCATAATGCCGACTTAACTACAAGAAGACCGACTCTTATTACTGACAATGTTTTGAACCATTCCTGTTTCACTAGTTACAGATTCCGATGCTTAACTTCAGGATTACTGTATCCCACTGACCATCTTAGTGACGATGAAACACAGAAATTGAATCGGAAATAAATACAAAAAGCAGAATGCCGACTAAAGTACAAGAATACTGACTCATATTACTGTCTATGTTTTGAACCGTCCCTGTAACACTAGTTATAGATTCCGATGCTTCACTCCAGGTTACTGTATCCCTTGGACCTTCGTATTGACGATGAAACACAGAAATTGCATCGGAATTCAATACAAAAGGCACAATACCGACATAAGTACAAGAAGACTGACCCTTCTTACTGATTATGTTTTGAACCATCCCTGTGACACTAGTTATAGATTCCGATGCTTCACTCCAGGTTTACTGTATCCCTATGACCTTCTAATGGACGATGAAACACAGAAATTGCATCGGATTTAAATACATTAGGCACAATGCCGACTTAAGTACAAGAAGACTGACTCTTCTTACTGACTATGTTTTGAACCATTCCTGTGACACTAGTCATAGATTCTGATGCTTAACTTCAGAATTACTGTATCCCTCAGACCTTCTGATTGCCGATGAAACACAGATATTGCATCGGAATGAAATACAAACGGCACAATGCCGACTAAGGTACAAGAAGACTGACTCTTCTGACAGTCTATGTTTTGAACCATTCCTGTGACACTAGTTTTAGCTTTCGATGCTTCACTTCGGGTTTACTGTATCCCTTGGACCTTCTTATTGATGATGAAACACATAAATTGCATCGGAATTAAAAGAAAAGGCAAAATGCCGACTTAAGTACAGGAATACTGACTGATCTTACTGTCTATGATTTGAACCGTCTCTGTGACACTGGTTATACATTCCGATGCTTCACTCCAGGTTTGCTGTATTCCTTGGACCTTCTTATTGACGTTGAAACACAGACATAGCATCGGAATTACATACAAAAGGCACAACGCCGACTTAAGTACAAGAAGACTGACTCTTCTTACTGACTATGTTTCAAACCATTTCTGTGACACTAGTTATAGATTCCGATGCTGCACTTCTGGTTTACTGTATCCCTCTGACCTTCTTATTGACGATGAAACATAGAAATTGCATCGGAATTAAATACAAAAGGCACAATGCCGAATTAAGTACAAGAAGACTGACACTTCTTACTGTCTATGGGTTGAACCATTCCCATGACACTAGTTATAGATTCCGATGCTTCACTTCAGGTTTACTGCATGTCTCTGAACTTCGTATTGACGATGAAACACAGAAATTGCATTGGAATTAAATACAAAAGGCACAATGCCGACTTAAGGACAAGATGACTGACTCTTCCGACTGTCTATGCTTTGAACCATTCCTGTGACTCTAGTTATAGATTCCGATGCTTCACTCCAGGTTTACTGTGTCCCTTGGACCTTCTTATTGACGATGAAACACAGAAATTGCATCGGAATTAAACACAATAGGCACAATGCCGACTTAAGTACAAGAAGACTGACTCTTCCCACTGTCTAAGTTTTGAACCATTCCTGTGACACTAGTTATAGATTCCGATGCATCACTTCAGGTTTACTGTATCCCTTGGACCTTCTTATTGACGATGAAACACAGAAATTGTACCGGAATTAAATACAAAAAGCACAATACCGACTTAAGTACAAGAAGACTGACTCTTCTTACTGACTATGTTTTGAACAATACCTGTGGCACTAGTCATAGATTCCGATGCTTAACTTCAGAATTACTGTATCCCTTGGACCTTCTTATTGACGATGAAACACGGAAATTGCATCGGAAGTAAATACAAAAGGCACAATGCCGACTAAAGTACAAGAAGACTGACTCTTCTTACTGACTATGTTTTGAACCATTCCTGTGACACTAGTTATTGATTCCGATGCTTCACTTCATGTTTACTGTATCCCTCTGACCTTCTTATTGACGATGAAACACAGAAATTGCATCGCAATTAAATACAAAAGGCACAATGCCGACTTAAGTACAAGAAGACTGACTCTTCCAACTGTCTATGTTTTGAACCATTCGTGAAACACTAGTTATAGATTCCGATGCTTCACTTAAGTTTTACTGTATCCCTCTGACCTTCTTTTTGACGATGAATCACAGAAATTGCATTGGAATTAAATAGAAAAGGCATAATGCCGACTTAACTACAAGAAGACCGACTCTTATTACTGACAATGTTTTGAACCATTCCTGTTTCACTAGTTACAGATTCCGATGGTTAACTTCAGGATTACTGTATCCCACTGACCATCTTAGTGACGATGAAACACAGAAATTGAATCGGAAATAAATACAAAAAGCAGAATGCCGACAAAAGTACAAGAATACTGACTCATATTACTGTCTATGTTTTGAACCGTCCCTGTAACACTAGTTATAGATTCCGATGCTTCACTCCAGGTTACTGTATCCCTTGGACCTTCGTATTGACGATGAAACACAGAAATTGCATCGGAATTAAATACAAAAGGCACAATACCGACATAAGTACAAGAAGACTGACCCTTCTTACTGACTATGTTTTGAACCATCCCTGTGACACTAGTTATAGATTCCGATGCTTCACTCCAGGTTTACTGTATCCCTATGACCTTCTAATGGACGATGAAACACAGAAATTGCATCGGAATTAAATACAATAGGCACAATGCCGACTTAAGTACAAGAAGACTGACTCTTCTTACTGACTATGTTTTGAACCATTCCTGTGACACTAGTCATAGATTCTGATGCTTAACTTCAGAATTACTGTATCCCTCAGACCTTCTGATTGCCGATGAAACACAGATATTGCATCGGAATGAAATACAAACGGCACAATGCCGACTAAAGTACAAGAAGACTGACTCTTCTGACAGTCTATGTTTTGAACCATTCCTGTGACACTAGTTTTAGCTTCCGATGCTTCACTTCAGGTTTACTGTATCCCTTGGACCTTCTTATTGATGATGAAACACATAAATTGCATCGGAATTAAAAAGAAAAGGCAAAATGCCGACTTAAGTACAGGAATACTGACTGATCTTACTGTCTATGATTTGAACCGTCTCTGTGACACTGGTTATACATTCCGATGCTTCACTCCAGGTTTGCTGTATTCCTTGGACCTTCTTATTGACGTTGAAACACAGACATAGCATCGGAATTACATACAAAAGGCACAACGCAGACTTAAGTACAAGAAGACTGACTCTTCTTACTGACTATGTTTCAAACCATTTCTGTGACACTAGTTATAGATTCCGATGCTGCACTTCTGGTTTACTGTATCCCTCTGACCTTCTTATTGACGATGAAACACAGAAATTGCATCGGAATTAAATACAAAAGGCACAATGCCGAATTAAGTACAAGAAGACTGACACTTCTTACTGTCTATGTGTTGAACCATTCCCATGACACTCGTTATAGATTCTGATGCTTCACTCCAGGTTTACTGTGTCCCTTGGACCTTCTTATAGACGATGAAACACAGAAATTGCATCGGAATTAAATACAATAGGCACAATGCCGACTTAATTACAAGAAGACTGACTCTTCCCACTGTCTAAGATTTGAACCATTCCTGTGACACTAGTTATAGATTCCGATGCTTCACTTCAGGTTTACTGTATCCCTTGGACCTTCTTATTGACGATGAAACACAGAAATTGTATCGGAATTAAATACAAAAGGCACAATACCGACTTAAGTACAAGAAGACTGACTCTTCTTACTGACTATGTTTTGAACAATACCTGTGGCACTAGTCATAGATTCCGATGCTTAACTTCAGGATTACTCTATCCCTTGGACCTTCTTATTGACGATGAAACACAGAAATTTCATCGGAATTAAATACAAAAGGCACAATGCCGACTTAAGTACAAGAAGACTGACTCTTCCTACTGTCTATGTTTGGAACCATTCCTGTGACAGTAGTTATAGATTCGGATGCTTCACTTCAGTTTACTGTATCCCTCCGACCGTCTTATTGACGACGACACACAGAAATTGCATCGGAATTTAAATAGAGAATGCACAATGCCGACTTCAGTACAAGAAGACTGAAACTTCCCACTCTCTATGTTTTGAACCATTCCTGTGACACTAGTTATAGATTTGGATGCTTCACTTCAGGTTTACTGTATCCCTCTGACCTTCTTATTGACGATGAAACACAGAAATTGCATCAGAATTAAATTGGAATGGCACAATACCGACTTAAGTACAAGAAGACTGACTCTTCCTACTGTCTATGTTTTCGACCATTCCTGTGACACTAGTTTTTTATTCCGATGCTTTACTTCAGGTTTACTGTATCCCTTGGCCCTTCTTATTGACCATGAAGCACAGAAATTGCATCGGAATTAAATAGAAAAAGCACAATGCCGAATTAAGTACAAGAAGACTGACTCTTCTTACTGTCCATGTTTTGAACCATTCCTGTGACACTAGTAATAGACTCCGATGCTTCACTCCAGGTTTACTGTATACCTTGGACCTTCGTATTGACGATGAAACACAGAAATTGCATCAGAATTAAATACAAAAAGCACAATGATGACTTAAGTACAAGAATACAGACTCATCTTACTGTCTATGATTTGAACCGTCCCTGTTACACTAGTTATAGATTCCGATGCTTCACTTGAGGTTTACTGTATCCCTTGGACCTACTTATTGACGATGAAACATAGAAATTGCATCGGAAATAAATACAAAAAGCACAATGCCGACTTAAGTACAAGAAGACTGACTCTTCTTACTGACTATGTTATGAACCATTCCTGTTCACTAGTTATAGATTCCAATGCTTCACTTCAGGTTTACAGTATCCCTCTGACCTTCTTAATGACAATGAAACACAGAAATTGCATCAGAATTAAATATAAAATGCACAATGCCGAATTAAGTACAAGAAGACTGACTCTCCTTACTGTCTATGTTATGAACCATTCCTGTGACACTAGTTATAGACTCCGATGCTTCACTCCAGTTTTACTGTATCCCTTGGACCTTCTTGTTGACGATGAAACACAGAAATAGCATCGGAATTAAATACAAAAGGCACATTGCCGACTTAAGCAAAAGAAGTCTGACTCTTCTTACTGTCTATGGTTTGAACCATTCCTGTGACACTAGTTATAGATTCCGATGCTTCACTCCAGGTTTACTGTATACCTTGGACCTTCTTATTGACGATGAAATACAGAAATTGCATCAGAATTAAATAGAAAAGGCACAATGATGACTTAAGTACAAGAAGACTGACTCTTCTTACTGACTGTGTTTGAACCATTCCAGTGATACTAGTTATAGATTCCGATGATTCACTTCAGGTTTACTGTATCCCTTGTACCTTCCTATTGACGATGAAACACAGAAATTGCATCGGAATTAAATACAAAAGGCACAATGCCGACTTAAGTACAAGAAGACTGACTCTTCCTTCTGTCTATGTTTTCAACCATTCCTGTGACACTAGTTTTTTATTCAGATGCTTCACTTGAGGTTTACTGTATCCCTCGGACCTTCTTATGGACGATTAAACACAGAAATTGCATCGGAATGAAATACAAAAGGCACAATGCCGACTTAAGTATAAGAAGACTGAATCTTCCAACTCTCTATGTTTTGAACCATTCCTGTGACACTAGTTATAGATTCCGATGCTTCAGTTCAGGTTTACTGTCTCCCTCTGACCTTCTTATAGACGATGAAACACAGAAATTGCATCGGAATTAAATAGAAAAGGCACAATACCGACTTAAGTACAAGAAGACTGACTCTTCCTACTGTCTATGTTTTGAACCATTCCTGTGACACTAGTTATAGATTCCGATGCTTGACATCAGGTTTACTGTATCCCTTGGACCTTCTTATTGACGATGTAACACACAAATTGCATCGGAATTATATACAAAAGGCACAATGCCGACTTAAGTACAAGAAGACTGACTCTTCTTACTGACTATGTTTTGAACCATTCCTGTGACACTAGTTATAGATTCCGATGGTTCATTTCAGGATTACTGTATCCCTTGGACCGTCTTATTGACGATGAAACTCAGAAATTGCATCGGAATTAAATACAAAATTCACAATGCCGACTTAAGTACAAGAAGACTGACTCTTCCAACTGTCTATGTTTTGAACCATTCGTGAAACACTAGTTATAGATTCCGATGCTTCACTTAAGTTTTACTGTATCCCTCTGACCTTCTTTTTGACGATGAATCACAGAAATTGCATTGGAATTAAATAGAAAAGGCATAATGCCGACTTAACTACAAGAAGACCGACTCTTATTACTGACAATGTTTTGAGCCATTCCTGTTTCACTAGTTACAGATTCCGATGCTTAACTTCAGGATTACTGTATCCCACTGACCATCTTAGTGACGATGAAACACAGAAATGGAATCGGAAATAAATACAAAAAGCAGAATGCCGACTAAAGTACAAGAATACTGACTCATATTACTGTCTATGTTTTGAACCGTCCCTGTAACACTAGTTATAGATTCCGATGCTTCACTCCAGGTTACTGTATCCCTTGGACCTTCGTATTGATGATGAAACACAGAAATTGCATCAGAATTAAATACAAAAGGCACAATACCGACATAAGTACAAGAAGACTGACCCTTCTTACTGACTATGTTTTGAACCATCCCTGTGACACTAGTTATAGATTCCGATGCTTCACTCCAGGTTTACTGTATCCCTATGACCTTCTAATGGACGATGAAACACAGAAATTGCATCGGAATTAAATACAATAGGCACAATGCCGACTTAAGTACAAGAAGACTGACTCTTCTTACTGACTATGTTTTGAACCATTCCTGTGACACTAGTCTTAGATTCTGATGCTTAACTTCAGAATTACTGTATCCCTCAGACCTTCTGATTGCCGATGAAACACAGATATTGCATCGGAATGAAATACAAACGGCACAATGCCGACTAAAGTACAAGAAGACTGACTCTTCTGACAGTCTATGTTTTGAACCATTCCTGTGACACTAGTTTTAGCTTCCGATGCTTCACTTCAGGTTTACTGTATCCCTTGGACCTTCTTATTGATGATGAAACACATAAATTGCATCGGAATTAAAAAGAAAAGGCAAAATGCCGACTTAAGTACAGGAATACTGACTGATCTTACTGTCTATGATTTGAACCGTCTCTGTGACACTGGTTATACATTCCGATGCTTCACTCCAGGATTGCTGTATTCCTTGGACCTTCTTATTGACGTTGAAACACAGACATAGCATCGGAATTACATACAAAAGGCACAACGCCGACTTAAGTACAAGAAGACTGACTCTTCTTACTGACTATGTTTCAAACCATTTCTGTGACACTAGTTATAGATTCCGATGCTGCACTTCTGGTTTACTGTATCCCTCTGACCTTCTTATTGACGATGAAACACAGAAATTGCATCGGAATTAAATACAAAAGGCACAATGCCGAATTAAGTACAAGAAGACTGACACTTCTTACTGTCTATGTGTTGAACCATTCCCATCACACTAGTTATAGATTCCGATGCTTCACTTCAGGTTTACTGCATGTCTCTGAACTTCGTATTGACGATGAAACACAGAAATTGCATTGGAATTAAATACAAAAGGCACAATGCCGACTTAAGGACAAGATGACTGACTCTTCCGACTGTCTATGCTTTGAACCATTCCTGTGACTCTAGTTATAGATTCCGATGCTTCACTCCAGGTTTACTGTGTCCCTTGGACCTTCTTATTGACGATGAAACACAGAAATTGCATCGGAATTAAACACAATAGGCACAATGCCGACTTAAGTACAAGAAGACTGACTCTTCCCACTGTCTAAGTTTTGAACCATTCCTGTGACACTAGTTATAGATTCCGATGCATCACTTCAGGTTTACTGTATCCCTTGGACCTTCTTATTGACGATGAAACACAGAAATTGTACCGGAATTAAATACAAAAAGCACAATACCGACTTAAGTACAAGAAGACTGACTCTTCTTACTGACTATGTTTTGAACAATACCTGTGGCACTAGTCATAGATTCCGATGCTTAACTTCAGAATTACTGTATCCCTTGGACCTTCTTATTGACGATGAAACACGGAAATTGCATCGGAAGTAAATACAAAAGGCACAATGCCGACTAAAGTACAAGAAGACTGACTCTTCTTACTGACTATGTTTTGAACCATTCCTGTGACACTAGTTATTGATTCCGATGCTTCACTTCATGTTTACTGTATCCCTCTGACCTTCTTATTGACGATGAAACACAGAAATTGCATCGCAATTAAATACAAAAGGCACAATGCCGACTTAAGTACAAGAAGACTGACTCTTCCAACTGTCTATGTTTTGAACCATTCGTGAAACACTAGTTATAGATTCCGATGCTTCACTTAAGTTTTACTGTATCCCTCTGACCTTCTTTTTGACGATGAATCACAGAAATTGCATTGGAATTAAATAGAAAAGGCATAATGCCGACTTAACTACAAGAAGACCGACTCTTATTACTGACAATGTTTTGAACCATTCCTGTTTCACTAGTTACAGATTCCGATGCTTAACTTCAGGATTACTGTATCCCACTGACCATCTTAGTGACGATGAAACACAGAAATTGAATCGGAAATAAATACAAAAAGCAGAATGCCGACTAAAGTACAAGAATACTGACTCATATTACTGTCTATGTTTTGAACCGTCCCTGTAACACTAGTTATAGATTCCGATGCTTCACTCCAGGTTACTGTATCCCTTGGACCTTCGTATTGACGATGAAACACAGAAATTGCATCGGAATTAAATACAAAAGGCACAATACCGACATAAGTACAAGAAGACTGACCCTTCTTACTGACTATGTTTTGAACCATCCCTGTGACACTAGTTATAGATTCCGATGCTTCACTCCAGGTTTACTGTATCCCTATGACCTTCTAATGGACGATGAAACACAGAAATTGCATCGGAATTAAATACAATAGGCACAATGCCGACTTAAGTACAAGAAGACTGACTCTTCTTACTGACTATGTTTTGAACCATTCCTGTGACACTAGTCATAGATTCTGATGCTTAACTTCAGAATTACTGTATCCCTCAGACCTTCTGATTGCCGATGAAACACAGATATTGCATCGGAATGAAATACAAACGGCACAATGCCGATTAAAGTACAAGAAGACTGACTCTTCTGACAGTCTATGTTTTGAACCATTCCTGTGACACTAGTTTTAGCTTCCGATGCTTCACTTCAGGTTTACTGTATCCCTTGGACCTTCTTATTGATGATGAAACACATAAATTGCATCGGAATTAAAAAGAAAAGGCAAAATGCCGACTTAAGTACAGGAATACTGACTGATCTTACTGTCTATGATTTGAACCGTCTCTGTGACACTGGTTATACATTCCGATGCTTCACTCCAGGTTTGCTGTATTCCTTGGACCTTCTTATTGACGTTGAAACACAGACATAGCATCGGAATTACATACAAAAGGCACAACGCCGACCTAAGTACAAGAAGACTGACTCTTCTTACTGACTATGTTTCAAACCATTTCTGTGACACTAGTTATAGATTCCGATGCTGCACTTCTGGTTTACTGTATCCCTCTGACCTTCTTATTGACGATGAAACACAGAAATTGCATCGGAATTAAATACAAAAGGCACAATGCCGAATTAAGTACAAGAAGACTGACACTTCTTACTGTCTATGTGTTGAACCATTCCCATGACACTAGTTATAGATTCCGATGCTTCACTTCTGGTTTACTGCATGTCTCTGAACTTCGTATTGACGATGAAACACAGAAATTGCATTGGAATTAAATACAAAAGGCACAATGCCGACTTAAGGACAAGATGACTGACTCTTCCGACTGTCTATGCTTTGAACCATTCCTGTGACTCTAGTTATAGATTCCGATGCTTCACTCCAGGTTTACTGTGTCCCTTGGACCTTCTTATTGACGATGAAACACAGAAATTGCATCGGAATTAAACACAATAGGCACAATGCCGACTTAAGTACAAGAAGACTGACTCTTCCCACTGTCTAAGTTTTGAACCATTCCTGTGACACTAGTTATAGATTCCGATGCATCACTTCAGGTTTACTGTATCCCTTGGACCTTCTTATTGACGATGAAACACAGAAATTGTACCGGAGTTAAATACAAAAAGCACAATACCGACTTAAGTACAAGAAGACTGACTCTTCTTACTGACTATGTTTTGAACAATACCTGTGGCACTAGTCATAGATTCCGATGCTTAACTTCAGAATTACTGTATCCCTTGGACCTTCTTATTGACGAAGAAACACGGAAATTGCATCGGAAGTAAATACAAAAGGCACAATGCCGACTAAAGTACAAGAAGACTGACTCTTCTTACTGACTATGTTTTGAACCATTCCTGTGACACTAGTTATTGATTCCGATGCTTCACTTCATGTTTACTGTATCCCTCTGACCTTCTTATTGACGATGAAACACAGAAATTGCATCGCAATTAAATACAAAAGGCACAATGCCGACTTAAGTACAAGAAGACTGACTCTTCTTACTGTCTATGTTTTGAACCATTCCTGTGACACTAGTTATAGATTCCGATGCTTCAATTCAGGTCTACTGTATCCCTTGGACCTTCTTATTTACGAGGAAACACAGATTTTGCATCGGAATTAAATACAAAAGGCACAATGCCGACTTAAGTACAAGAAGGCTGACTCTTCCAAATGCCTATGTTTTGAACCATTCCTGTGACACTAGTTATAGATTCCGATGCTTCATTTCAGGTTTACTGTATCCCTCTGACCTTCTTATTGACGATGAAACACAGAAATTGCATCGGAATTAAATACAAAAGGCACAATGCCGACTTAAGTACAAGAAGACTGATCTTCTTACTGTCTATGCTTTAAACCATTCCTGTGCCACTAGTTATAGATTCCGATGCTTCACTTCAGGTTTACTGTATCCCTCTGACCTTCTTATTGACGATGAAACACAGAAATTGCATTGGAATTAAATACAAGAGGCACAATGCCGAATTAAGTACAAGAAGACTGACTCTTCTTACTGTCTATGTTTGAACCTTTCCTGTGACACTAGTTATTGACTCCGATGCTTCACTCCAGGTTTACTGTATCCCTTGGACCTTCTTCGTGACGATGAAACACAGAAATTGCTTCGGAATTAAATACAAAAGGCACAATGCCGACTTAAGTACAAGAAGACTGACTCTTCCTACTGTCTATGTTTTGAACCATTCCTCTGACTGTAGTTATAGATTCCGATGCTTCACTTTAGGTTTACTGTATCCCTCTGACCTTCTTATTGACGATGAAACACAGATATTGCATCGGAATTAAAGGCACAATGCCGACTTAAGTACAAGGAGACTGACTCTTCTTACTGACTATGGTTAGAACCATTCCTATGACACTAGTTACTGATTCCGATGCTTCACTTCAGGTTTACTGTATCCCTCTGACCGTCTTATTTACGATGAAACACAGATTTTGCATCGGAATTAAATACAAAAGGCACAATGCCGACTTAAGTACAAGAAGGCTGACTCTTCCAACTGTCTATGTTTTGAACCATTCCTGTGACACTAGTTATAGATTCCGATGCTTCATTTCAGGTCTACTGTATCCCTTGGACCTTCTTATTTACAATGAAACACAGATTTTGCATCGGAATTAAATACAAAAGGCACAATGCCGACTTAAGTACAAGAAGACTGACTCTTCTTACTGACTATGTTTTGAACAATACCTGTGGCACTAGTCATAGATTCCGATGCTTAACTTTAGGATTACTGTATCCCTTGGACCTTCTTATTGACGATGAAACACAGATATTGCATCGGAATTAAATACAAAAGGCACAATGCCGACTGAAGTCCAAGAAGACTGACTCTTCTTACTGACTATGTTTTGAACCATTCCTGTGACACTAGTTATTGATTCCGATGCTTCACTTCATGTTTACTGTATCCCTCTGACCTTCTTATTGAAGATGAAACACAGAAATTGCATCGGAATTAAATACAAAAGGCACAATGCCGAATTAAGTACAAGAAGACTGACTCTTCTTACTGTCTATGTTTGAACCTTTCCTGTGTCACTAGTTATAGACTCCGATGCTTCACTCCAGGTTTACTGTATCCCTTGGACATTCTTCTTGACGATGAAACACAGAAATTGCTTCGGAATTAAATACAAATGCACAATGCCGACTTAAGTACAAAAAGACTGACTCTTCTTACTGTCTATGTTTTAAACCATTCCAGTGACACTAGTTATAGATTCCGATGCTTCACTTCAGGTTTACTGAATCCCTTGGACCTTATTGTTGACGATGAAACACAGAAATTGCATCGGAAGTAAATACAAAAGGCACAATGCCGACTTAAGTGCAAGAATACTGACTCATCTTACTTTCTATGTTTTGAACCGTCCCTGTGACACTAGTTATAGATTCCGATGCTTCACTCCAGAATTACTGTATCCCTTGGACCTTCTTATTAACGATGAAACACAGAAATTGCCTCGGAATTAAATACACAAGGCACAATGCCGACTTAAGTACAAGAAGACTGACTGTTCCTACTGTCTATATTTTGAAGCATTCCTGTGACACTAGTTATAGATTCCGATGCTTCAATTCATGTCTAATGTATTCCTTGGACCTTCTTATTTATGATGAAACACAGATTTTGCATCGGAATTAAATACAAAAGGCACAATGCCGACTTAGGTATAAGAAGGCTGACTCTTCCAACTGTCTATGTTTCAAACCATTCCTGTGCCACTAGTTATAGATTCCGATGCTTCACTTCAGGTTTACTGTATCCCTTGGACCTTCTTGTTGACGATGAAACACAGAATTTGCATCAGAAGTAAACACAAAAGGCACAATGCCGACTTAAGTACAAGAATGCTGACTCATCTTACTTTCTATGTTTTGAACCGTCCCTGTGACATTAGTTAAAGATTCCGATGCTTCACTCCAGAATTACTGTATCCCTTGGACCTTCTTATTGACGATGAAACACAGAAATTGCATCGGAAGTAAATACAAAAGGCACAATGCCGACTTAAGTACAAGAAGAATGACACTTCTTACTGACTAAGTTTTTAACCATTCCTGTGACACTAGTTATAGATTCCGATGCTTCACTTCAGGTTTACTGTATCCCTCTGGCCTTCTTATTGACGATGAAACACAGAATTGCACCGGAATTAAATTCAAAAGCCACAATGCCGAATTAAGTACAAGAAGACTGACTCTTCTTAATGTCTATTCTTTGAACCATCCCTGTGACACTAGTTATAGATTCCGATGCATCCCTCCAGGTTTACTGTATCCCTATGACCTTCTTATTGACGATGAAACACAGAAATTGCATCGGAATTAAATACAATAGGCACAATGCCGACTTAAGTACAAGAAGACTGACTGTTCCTACTGTCTATGTTTTGAACCACTCCTGTGACACTAGTCATAGATTCCGATGCTTCACTTCAGGTTTACTGTATCCCTTGGACCTGCTTATAGACGATGAAACACAGAAATTGCATCGGAATTAAATACAAAAAGGCACAATACCGACTTAAGTACAAGAAGACTGACTCTTCTTACTATGTTTTGAACCATTCCAGTGACACTAGTCATAGATTCCGATGCTTAACTTCAGAATTACTGTATCCCTCAGACCTTCTTATTGCCGATGAAAGACAGATATTTCATCGGAATTAAATACAAAAGGCACAATGCCGACTAAAGTACAAGAAGACTGACTCTTCTGACAGGCTATGTTTTGAACCATTCCTGTGACACTAGTTTTAGCTTCCGATGCTTCACTACAGGTTTACATTATCCCTTGGACCTTCTTATTGACGATGAAACACAGAATTGCACCGGTATTAAATACAAAAGGCACAATGCCGAATTAAGTACAAGAAGACTGACTCTTCTTAATGTCTATGCTTTGAACCATCCCTGTGACACTAGTTATAGATTCCGATGCATCACTCCAGGTTTACCGTCTCCCTATGACCTTCTTATTGACGATGAAACACAGAAATTGCATCGGAATTAAATACAATAGGCACAATGCCGACTTAAGTACAAGAAGACTGACTGTTCCTACTGTCTATATTTTGAAGCATTCCTGTGACACTAGTTATAGATTCCGATGCTTCAATTCAGGTCTACTGTATTCCTTGGACCTTCTTATTTACGATGAAACACAGATTTTGCATCGGAATTAAATACAAAAGGCACAATGCCGACTTAAGTATAAGAAGGCTGACTCTTCCAACTGTCTATGTTTCAAACCATTCCTGTGCCACTAGTTATAGATTCCGATGCTTCACTTCAGGTTTACTGTATCCCTTGGACCTTCTTGTTGACGATGAAACACAGAATTTGCATCGGAAGTAAATACAAAAGGCACAATGCGACTTAAGTACAAGAATACTGACTCATCTTACTTTCTATGTTTTGAACCGTCCCTGTGACATTAGTTATAGATTCCGATGCTTCACTCCAGAATTACTGTATCCCTTGGACCTTCTAATTGACGATGAAACACAGAAATTGCATCGGAAGTAAGTACAAAAGGCACAATGCCGACTTAAGTACAAGAAGACGGACTCTTCTTACTGACTGTGTTTTGAACTATTCCTGTGACACTAGTTATAGATTACGATGCTTCGATTCAGGTTTACTGTATCCCTCTAACCTTCTTATTGACGATGAAACACAGAAATTGCATCGGAATTAAATACAAAAGGCGCAATGCCGACTTAAGTACAATAAGGCTGACTCTTCCAACTGTCTATGTTTTAAACCATTCCTGTGCCACTAGTTATAGAATCCGATGCTTCACTTCAGGTGTACTGTATCCCTTGGACCTTCTTATTGACGATGAAACACAGAAATTGAATCGGAAGTAAATACAAAAGGCACAATGCCGACTTAAGTACAAGAATACTGACTCATCTTACTTACTATGTTTTGAACCGTCCCTGTGACACTAGTTATAGATTCCGATGCTTCACTTCAGGTTTACTGTATCCCTGTGACCTTCTTATTGACGATGAAACACAGAAATTGCATCGGCATTAAATACAAAAGGCACAATACCGACTTAAGTACAAGAAGACTGACTCTTCTTACTCTGTTTTGAGCCATTCCTGTGACACTAGTCATAGATTCCGATGCTTAACTTCAGAATTTCTGTATGCCTCAGACCTTCTTATTGTCGATGAAAGACAGATATTGCATGGGAATTAAATACAAAAGGCAAAATGCCGACTAAAGTACAAGAAGACTGACTCTTCTGACGGTCTATGTTTTGAACCATTCCTGTGACACTAGTTTTAGCTTCCGATGCTTCACTTGAGGTTTACTGTATCCCTTGGACCTTCTTATTGACGATGAAACACATAAATTGCATCGGAATTATATAGAAAAGGCACAATGCCGACTTAAGTACAGGAATACTGACTCATCTTACTGTCTATGTTTTGAACCGTCTCTATGACACTAGTTATAGATTCCGATGCTTCACTTCAGGTTTTTCTGTATCCCTCTGACCATCTTATTGACGATGAAACACAGAAATTGCATCGGAATTAAATACAAAAGGCACAATGCCGACTTAAATACAAGAAGACTGACTCTTCCGACTGTCTATGTTTTGAACCATTCCTGTGACACTCGTTATAGATTCCGATGCTTCACTCCAGGTTTACTGTGTCCCTTGGACCTTCTTATTGACGATGAAGCACAGACATTGCATCGGAATAAAATACAATAGGCTAAATGCCGACTTAAGTACAAGAAGACTGACTCTGCCCACCGTCTAAGATTTGAACCATTCCTGTGACACTAGTTATAGATTCCGATGATTCACTTCAGGTTTACTGTATCCCTCTGACCTTCTTATTGACGATGAAACACAGAAATTGTATCGGAATTAAATACAAAAGGCACAATACCGACATAAGTACAAGAAGACTTACTCTTCTTACTGACTATGTTTTGAACAATACCTGTGGCACTAGTCATAGATTCCGATGCTTAACTTCAGGATTACTGTATCCCTTGGACCTTCTTATTGACGATGAAACACAGATATTGCATCGGAATTAAATACAAAAGGCACAATGCCGACTTAAGTACAAGAAGTCTGACTCTTCTTACTGACTATGTTTTGAACCATTCCTGTGACACTAGTTATTGATTCCGATGCTTCATTTCATGTTTACTGTATCCCTCTGACCTTCTTATTGACGATGAAACACAGAAATTGCATCGGAATTTAATACAAAAGGCACAATGCCGACTTATGTACAAGAAGACTGACTCTTCTTACTGACTATCTTTTGAACCATTCCTGTGACACTAGTTATAGAATCCGATGCTTCACTTTAGGTGTACTGTATCCCTTGGACCTTCTTATTGACGATGAAACACAGAAATTGCATCGGAATTAAATACAAAAGGCACAATGCCGAATTAAGTACAAGAAGGCTGACTCTTCCAACTCTCTATGTTTTAAACCATTCCTGTGCCACTAGTTATAGAATCCGATGCTTCACTTCAGGTGTACTGTATCCCTTGGACCTACCTATTGACGATGAAACACAGAAATTGAATCGGAAGTAAATACAAAAGGCACAATGCCGACTTAAGTACAAGAATGCTGACTCATCTTACTTTCTATGTTTTGAACCGTCCCTGTGACACTAGTTATAGATTCCGATGCTTCACTCCAGAATTACTGTATCCCTTGGACCTTCTTTTTGACGATGAAACACAGAAATTGTATCGGAATTAAATACAAAAGGCACAATACCGACTTAAGTACAAGAAGACTTACTCTTCTTACTGACTATGTTTTGAACAATACCTGTGGCACTAGTCATAGATTCCGATGCTTAACTTCAGGATTACTGTATCCCTTGGACCTTCTTATTGACGATGAAACACAGAAATTGCATCGGAATTAAATACAAAAGGCACAATGCCGACTTATGTACAAGAAGACTCACTCTTCTTACTGACTATGTTTTGAACCATTCCTGTGACACTAGTTATTGATTCCGATGCTTCATTTCATGTTTACTGTATCCCTCTGACCTTCTTATTGACGATGAAACACAGAAATTGCATCGGAATTAAATACAAAAGGCACAATGCCGACTTAAGTACAAGAAGACTGACTCTTCTGACTGACTAGGTTTTGAACTACTCCTGTGACACTAGTTATAGATTACGATGCTTCGCTTCAGGTTTACTGTATCCCTCTGACCTTCTTATTGACGATGAAACACAGAAATTGCATCGGAATTAAATACAAAAGGCACAATGCCGACTTATGTACAAGAAGACTCACTCTTCTTACTGACTATGTTTTGAACCATTCCTGTGACACTAGTTATTGATTCCGATGCTTCATTTCATGTTTACTGTATCCCTCTGACCTTCTTATTGACGATAAGACACAGAAATAGCATCGGAATTAAAAACAAATGGCACAATGCCGACTTAAGTAAATGTAGACTGACTTTACCTACTGTCTATGTTTTGAACCATTCCTGTGACACTAGTTATGGACTGCGATGGTTCATTTCAGGTTTACTGTGTCCCTTGGACCTTCTTGTTGACGATGAAACACAGAAATTGCATCGGAATTAAATACAAAATGCACAATGCCGACTTAAGTACAAGAAGACTGTCTCTTCTTTCTGTCTATGCTTTGAACCATTCCTGTGACACCAGTTATAGACTCCGATGCGTCACTCCTGGTTTACTGTATCCCTTGGACCTTCTTACTGACGATGAAACACAGAAATTGAATCTGAATTAAATACAAAATGCACAATGACGAATTAAGTACAAGAAGACTGACTCTTCTTACTGTCTATGTTTTGAACCATCCCTGTGACACTAGTTATAGATTCCGATGCTTCACTCCATTTTTACTTTATCCCTATGACCTTCTCATTGACGATGAAACACAGAAATTGCATCGGAATTAAATACAATAGGCACAATGCCGACTTAAGTACAAGAAGACTGACTGTTCCTACTGTCTATGTTTTGAACCACTCCTGTGACACTAGTCATATTTTCCGATGCTTCACTTCAGGTTTACTGTATCCCTTGGACCTTCTTATTGACGATGAAACACAGAAATTGCATCGGAATTAAATACAAAATGCATAATATCGACTTAAGTACAAGAAGACTGACTCTTATTCCTGACTATATTTTGAACCATTCCTGTGACACTAGTCATAGATTCCGATGATTACTTCCGCATTACTGTATCCCTTGGACTTTCTTATAGACGATGTAACACAGAAAATGCATCGGAATCAAATACAAAAGGCACAATGCCGACATAAGGACAAGAAGACTGACACTTCTTACTGTCTATGTTTTGAACCATTCCTGTGACACTAGTTATAGATTCCGATGCTTCACTTCAGGTTCACTGTATCCCTCTGGCCTTCTTATTGACGATGAAACACAGAATTGCATCGGAATTAAATACAAAAGGCACAATGCCGAATTAAGTACAAGAAGACTGACTCTTCTTTCTGTCTATGCTTTGAACCATTCCTGTGACACTAGTTATGGACTCCGATGCTTCACTCCTGATTTACTGTATCCCTTGGACCTTCTTATTGACGATGAAACACAGAAATAGCATCGGAATTAAATACAAAAGGCACAATGCCGACTTAAGTACAAGAAGACTGACTCTTCTTACTGTCTATGTTTTGAACCATTCCTGTGACTCTAGTTATAGATTCCGATGCTTCACTTCAGGTTTACTGTATCCCTCTAACCTTCGTATTGACGATGAGACACAGAAATAGCATCGGAATTAAAAACAAATGGCACAATACCGACTTAAGTACATGTAGACTGACTTTACCTACTGTCTATGTTTTGAACCATTCCTGTGACACTAGTTATAGATTCCGATGGTTCATTTCAGGTTTACTGTATCCCTTGGACCTTCTTGTTGACGATGAAACACAGAAATTGCATCGGAATTAAATACAAAAGGCACAATGCCGACTTAACTACAAGAAGACTGACTCTTCTTTCTGTCTATGCTTTGAACCATTCCTGTGACACTAGTTATAGACTCCGAAGCGTCACTCCTGGTTTACTGTATCCCTTGGACCTTCTTATTGACGATGAAACACAGAAATTGAATCGGAATTAAATACAAAATGCGCAATGCTGAATTAAGTACAAGGAGACTGACTCTTCTTACTGTCTATGATTTGAACCATCCCTGTGACACTAGTTATAGATTCCGATGCTTCACTCCAGGTTTACTTTATCCCTATGACCTTCTCATTGACGATGAAACACAGAAATTGAATCGGAATTAAATACAATAGGCACAATGCCGACTTAAGTACAAGAAGACTGACAGTTCCTACTGTCTATGTTTTGAACCGCTCCTGTGACACTAGTCATAGATTCCGATGCTCCACTTCAGGTTTACTGTATCCCTTGGACCTTCTTATAGACGATGAAACACAGAAATTGCATCGGAATTAAATACAAAAGGCACAATACCGACTTAAATACAAGAAGACTGACTCATCTTACTGTCTATGTTTGAACCATTCCTGTGACACTAGTCATAGATTCCGATGCTTACCTTCAGAATTACTGTATCCCTCTGACCTTCTTATTCCCGATGAAACACAGATATTGCATAGGAATTAAATACAAACGGCACAATGCCGACTAAAGTACAAGAAGACTGACTCTTCTGACAGTCTATGTTTTGAACCATTCCTGTGACACTAGTTTTAACTTCCGATGCTTCACTTCAGGTTTACTGTATCCCTTGGACCTTCTTATTGACGATGAAACAAATAAATTGCATCGGAATTAAATAGAAAAGGCACAATGCCGACTTAAGTACAGGAATACTGACTCATCTTACTGTCTATGTTTTGAACCGTGTCTGTGACACTAATTATACATTCCGAAGATTCACTCCAGGTTTGCTGTATCCCATGGACCTTATTAGTGACGTTGAAACACAGACATTGCATCGGAATTAAATACAAAAGGCACAACGCCGACTTAAGTACAAGAAGACTGAGTCTTCTTACTGACTATGTTTCGAACCATTCCTGTGACACTAGTTATAGACTCCGATGCTGCACTTCAGGTTTACTGTATCCCTCTGACCTTCTTATTGACGATGAAACACAAAAATTGCATCGGAATTAAATACAAAAGGAACAATGCCGAATTAAGTACAAGATGACTGACTCTTCTTACTGTCTATGTGTTGAACCATTCCTGCGACACTAGTTGTAGATTCCGATGCTTCACTTCAGGTTTACTGTATCCCTCTGACCTTCTTATTGACGATGAAACACAGAAATTGCATCGGAATTAAATACAAAAGGCACAATGCCAACTTAAGTACAAGAAGACTGACTCTTCGACTGTGTATGTTTTGAACCATTCCTGTGAGACTAGTTATAGATTCCGATGCTTCACTCCAGGTTTACTGTGTCCCTTGGACCTTCTAATGGACGTTGAAACACTGAAATTGCGTCGGAATTAAATACAATAGGCACAATGCCGACTTAAGTACAAGAATACTGACTCTTCCCACTGTCTACGTTTTGAACCATTCCTGTGACACTAGTTATAGATTCCGATGCTTCACTTCTGGTTTACTGTATCCCTTGGACCTTCTTATTGACGATGAAACACAGAAATTGCATCGGAATTAAATACAAAAGGCACAATGCCGACTTAAGTACAAGAAGACTGACACTTCTTACTGTCTATGTTATGAACCATTCCTGTGACTCTAGTTATAGATTCCGATGCTTCACTTCAGGTTTACTGTATCCCTCTAACCTTCGTATTGACGATGAGACACAGAAATAGCATCGGAATTAAAAACAAATGGCACAATGCCGACTTAAGTACATGTAGACTGACTTTACCTACTGTCTATGATTTGAACCATTCCTGTGACACTAGTTATAGATTCCGATGGTTCATTTCAGGTTTACTGTATCCCTTGGACCTTCTTGTTGACGATGAAACACAGAAATTGCATCGGAATTAAATACAAAAAGCACAATGCCGAGTTAAGTACAAGAAGACTGACTCTTCTTTCTGTCTATGCTTTGAACCATTCCTGTGACACTAGTTATAGACTCCGATGCGTCACTCCTGGTTTACTGTATCCCTTGGACCTTCTTATTGACAATGAAACACAGAAATTGAATCGGAATTAAATACAAAATGCGCAATGCTGAATTAAGTACAAGAAGACTGACTCTTCTTACTGTCTATGATTTGAACCATCCCTGTGACACTAGTTATAGATTCCGATGCTTCACTCCAGGTTTACTTTATCCCTATGACCTTCTCATTGACGATGAAACACAGAAATTGCATCTGAATTAAGTACAATAGGCACAATGCCGACTTAAGTACAACAAGACTGACTGTTCCTACTGTCTATGTTTTGAACCGCTCCTGTGACACTAGTCATAGATTCCGATGCTTCACTTCAGGTTTACTGTATCCCTTGGACCTTCTTATAGACGATGAAACACAGAAATTGCATCGGAATTAAATACAAAAGGCACAATACCGACTTAAGTACAAGAAGACTGACTCTTCTTACTGACTATGTTTGAACCATTCCTGTGACACTAGTCATAGATTCCGATGCTTAACTTCAGAATTACTGTATCCCTCAGACCTTCTTATTCCCGATGAAACACAGATATTGCATCGGAATTAAATAGAAAAGGCACAATGCCGACTTAAGTACAGGAAAACTGACTCATCTTACTGTCTATGTTTTGAACCGTCTCTGTGACACTAATTATACATTCCGATGTTTCACTCCAGGTTTTCTGTATCCCTTGGACCTTATTATTGACGTTGAAACACAGACATTGCATCGGAATTAAATACAAAAGGCACAATGCCAACTTAAGTACAAGAAGACTGACTCTTCCGACTGTCTATGTAATGAACCATTCCTGTGAGACTAGTTATAGATTCCGATGCTTCACTCCAGGTTTACTGTGTCCCTTGGACCTTCTTATGGACGTTGAAACACAGAAATTGCGTCGGAATTAAATACAATAGGCACAATGCCGACTTAAGTACAAGAATACTGACTCTTCCCACTGTCTACGTTTTGAACCATTCCTGCGACACTAGTTATAGATTCCGATGCTTCACTTCTGGTTTACTGTACCCCTTGGACCTTCTTATTGACGATGAAACACAGAAATTGCATCGGAATTAAATACAAAAGGCACAATGCCGACTTAAGTACAAGAAGACTGACACTTCTTACTGTCTATGTTATGAACCATTCCTGTGACTCTAGTTATAGATTCCGATGCTTCACTTCAGGTTTACTGTATCCCTCTAACCTTCGTATTGACGATGAGACACAGAAATAGCATCGGAATTAAAAACAAATGGCACAATGCCGACTTAAGTACATGTAGACTGACTTTACCTACTGTCTATGATTTGAACCATTCCTGTGACACTAGTTATAGATTCCGATGGTTCATTTCAGGTTTACTGTATCCCTTGGACCTTCTTGTTGACGATGAAACACAGAAATTGCATCGGAATTAAGTACAAAAAGCACAATGCCGAGTTAAGTACAAGAAGACTGACTCTTCTTTCTGTCTATGCTTTGAACCATTCCTGTGACACTAGTTATAGACTCCGATGCGTCACTCCTGGTTTACTGTATCCCTTGGACCTTCTTATAGACAATGAAACACAGATATTGTATCGGAATTAAATACAAAAGGCACAATACCGACTTAAGTACAAGAAGACTGACTCTTCTTACTTACTATGTTTTGAACAATACCTGTGGCACTAGTCATAGACTCCGATGCTTAACTTCAGGATTACTGTATCCCTTGGACCTTCATATTGACGATGGAACACAGAAATTGCATCGGAATTAAATACAAAATTCACAATGCCGACTTAAGTACAAGAAGAGTGACTCCTCTTACTGACTATGTTTTGAACCATTCCTGTGACACTAGTTATTGATTCCACTGCTTCACTTCATGTTTACTGTATCCCTCTGACCTTCTTATTGACGATGAAACACAGAAATTGTATCCGAATTAAATACAAAAGGCACAATGCCGACTTAAGTACAAGAAGACTGACTCTTCTTACTGTCTATGTTTTAAACCATTCCTGTGACACTAGTTATAGATTCCGATGCTTCAATTCAGGTCTACTGTATCCCTTGGACCTACTTATTGACGATGAACACAGATTTTGCAACGGAATTAAATACAAAAGGCACAAAGCTGACTTAAGTACAAAAATACTGGCTCATCTTACTTTCTATGTTTTGAACCGTCCCTGTGACACTAGTTATAGATTCCGATGCTTCACTCCAGAATTACTATATCCCTTGGACCATCTTATTGACGATGAAACACAGAAATTGCATCGGAATTTAATACAAAAGGCACAATGCTGAATTAAGTACAAGAAGACTGACTCTTCTTACAGACTATGTTTTGAACTCTTCCTGTGACACTAGTTATAGATTACCTTGCTTCGCTTCAGGATTACTGTATCCCCCTGACCTTCTTATTGACGATGAAACACAGAAATTGCATCGGAATTAAATACAAAAGGCACAATGCCGAATTAAGTACAAGAAGACTGACTCTTCTTACTGTCTATGCGTTGAACCATTCCTGTGACACTAGTTATAGACTCCGATGCTTCACTCCAAGTTTACTGTATCCCTCTGACCATCTTATTGACGATGAAACACAGAAATTGCTTAGGAATTAAATACAAAAAGCGCAATGCCGACTTAAGTAAAAGAAGACTGACTCTTCCTACGGTCTATGTTTTGCACCATTCCTGTGACACTAGTTATAGATTCCGATGCTTCACTTCAGGTTTACTGTATCCCTGTGACCTTCTTATTGACGATGAAACACAGAAATTGCATCGGAATTAAATACAAAAGGCACAATGCCGAATTAAGTACAAGATGACTGACTCTTCTTACTGCCTATGTGTTGAACCATTCCTGCGACACTAGTTGTAGATACCGATGCTTCACTTCAGGTTTACTGTATACCTCTGACCTTCTTATTGACGATGAAACACAGAAATTGCATCGGAATTAAATACAAAAGGCACAATGCCAACTTAAGTACAAGAAGACTGACTCTTCCGACTGTCTATATTTTGAACCATTCGTGTGACACTAGTTATAGATTCCGATGCTTCACTCCAGGTTTACTGTGTCCCTTGGACCTTCTTATTGACGATGAAACACAGAAATTGCATCGGAATTAAGTACAAAAAGCACAATGCCGAGTTAAGTACAAGAAGACTGACTCTTCTTTCTGTCTATGCTTTGAACCATTCCTGTGACACTAGTTATAGACTCCGATGCGTCACTCCTGGTTTACTGTATCCCTTGGACCTTCTTATTGACAATGAAACACAGATATTGTATCGGAATTAAATACAAAAGGCACAATACCGACTTAAGTACAAGAAGACTGACTCTTCTTACTTACTATGTTTTGAACAATACCTGTGGCACTAGTCATAGACTCCGATGCTTAACTTCAGGATTACTGTATCCCTTGGACCTTCATATTGACGATGGAACACAGAAATTGCATCGGAATTAAATACAAAATTCACAATGCCGACTTAAGTACAAGAAGACTGACTCCTCTTACTGACTATGTTTTGAACCATTCCTGTGACACTAGTTATTGATTCCACTGCTTCACTTCATGTTTACTGTATCCCTCTGACCTTCTTATTGACGATGAAACACAGAAATTGTATCCGAATTAAATACAAAAGGCACAATGCCGACTTAAGTACAAGAAGACTGACTCTTCTTACTGTCTATGTTTTAAACCATTCCTGTGACACTAGTTATAGATTCCGATGCTTCAATTCAGGTCTACTGTATCCCTTGGACCTACGTATTGACGATGAAACACAGATTTTGCAACGGAATTAAAAACAAAAGGCACAAAGCTGACTTAAGTACAAAAATACTGGCTCATCTTACTTTCTATGTTTTGAACCGTCCCTGTGACACTAGTTATAGATTCCGATGCTTCACTCCAGAATTACTATATCCCTTGGACCATCTTATTGACGATGAAACACAGAAATTGCATCGGAATTTAATACAAAAGGCACAATGCTGAATTAAGTACAAGAAGACTGACTCTTCTTACAGACTATGTTTTGAACTCTTCCTGTGACACTAGTTATAGATTACCTTGCTTCGCTTCAGGATTACTGTATCCCCCTGACCTTCTTATTGACGATGAAACACAGAAATTGCATCGGAATTAAATACAAAAGGCACAATGCCGAATTAAGTACAAGAAGACTGACTCTTCTTACTGTCTATGCGTTGAACCATTCCTGTGACACTAGTTATAGACTCCGATGCTTCACTCCAAGTTTACTGCATCCCTCTGACCATCTTATTGACGATGAAACACAGAAATTGCTTAGGAATTAAATACAAAAAGCGCAATGCCGACTTAAGTAAAAGAAGACTGACTCTTCCTACGGTCTATGTTTTGCACCATTCCTGTGACACTAGTTATAGATTCCGATGCTTCACTTCAGGTTTACTGTATCCCTGTGACCTTCTTATTGACGATGAAACACAGAAATTGCATCGGAATTAAATACAAAAGGCACAATGCCGAATTAAGTACAAGACGACTGACTCTTCTTACTGCCTATGTGTTGAACCATTCCTGCGACACTAGTTGTAGATACCGATGCTTCACTTCAGGTTTACTGTATACCTCTGACCTTCTTATTGACGATGAAACACAGAAATTGCATCGGAATTAAATACAAAAGGCACAATGCCAACTTAAGTACAAGAAGACTGACTCTTCCGACTGTCTATATTTTGAACCATTCGTGTGACACTAGTTATAGATTCCGATGCTTCACTCCAGGTTTACTGTGTCCCTTGGACCTTCTTATTGACGATGAAACACAGAAATTGCATCGGAATTAAATACAATAGGCACAATGCCGTCTTAAGTACAAGAGGACTGACTCTTCCCACTGTCTACGTTTTGAACCATTCCTGTGACACTAGTTATAGATTCCGATGCTTCACTTCTGGTTTACTGTATCCCTTGGACCTTCTTATTGACGATGAAACACAGAAATTGTATGGGAATTAAATACAAAAGGCACAACACCTACTTAAGTACAAGCAGACTGACTCTTCTTACTGACTATGTTTTGAACAATACCTGTGGCACTAGTTATAGATTCCGATGCTTCAGTTCAGGTCTACTGTATCCCTTGGACCTTCTTATTGACGATGAAACACAGATTTTGCATCGGAATTAAATACAAAAGGCACAATGCCGACTTAAGTACAAAAATACTGACTCATCTTACTTTCTATGTTTTGAACCGTCCCTGTGACACAAGTTATAGATTCCGATGCTTCACTCCAGAATTACTATATCCCTTGGACCATCTTATTGACGATGAAACACAGAGATTGCATCGAAATTAAATACAAAAGGCACAATGCCGAATTAAGTACAAGAAGACTGACTCTTCTTACAGACTATGTTTTGAACTATTCCTGTGACACTAGTTATAGATTACGATGCTTCGCTTCAGGATTACTGTACCCCTCTGACCTTCTTATTGACGATAAATCACAGAAATTGCATCGGAATTAAATACAAGAGGCACAATGCCGAATTAAGTACAAGAAGACTCACTCTTCTTACCGTCTATGTGTTGAACCATTCCTGTGACACTAGTTATAGACTCCGATGCTTCACTCCAGGTTTACTGTATCCCTCTGACCTTCTATTGACGATGAAACACAGAAATTGCTTAGGAATTAAATACAAAAGGCACAATGCCGACTTAAGTAAAAGAAGACTGACTCTTCCTACGGTCTATGATTTGAACCATTCCTGTGACACTAGTTATAGATTCCGATGCTTCACTTCAGGTTTACTGTATCCCTGTGACCTTCTTATTGACGATGAAACACAGAAAATGCATCGGAATTAAATACAAAAGGCTTAATACCGACTTAAGTACAAGAAGACTGACTCTTATTCCTGACTATACTTTGAACCATTCCTGTGACACTAGTCATAGATTCCGATGCTTAACTTCAGGATTACTGCATCCCTTGGACCTTCTTATTGACGATGAAACACAGAAATTGCATCGGAATTAAATACAAAAGGCACAATGCCGACACAAGTACAAAGGACTGAGACTTCTTACTGACTAAGCTTTGAACCATTCCTGTGACACTAGTTATAGATTCCGATGCTTCACTTCAGGTTTACTGTATCCCTGTGGCCTTCTTATTGACGATGAAACACAGGAATTGCATCGGAATTAAATACAAAAGGCACAATGCCGAATTAAGTACAAGAAGATTGACTCTTCTTTCTGTCTATGCTTTGAACCACTCTTGTGACACTAGTTATAGACTCCGATGCTTCACTCCTGGTTTACTGTATCCCTTGGACTTTCTTATTGACGATGCAACACAGAAATTGCATCGGAATCAAATACAAAAGGCATAATACCGACTTAAGTACAAGAAGACTGACTCTTATTCCTGACTATATTTTGAACCATTCCTGTGACACTAGTCATAGATTCCGATGCTTACTTCAGGATTATTGTATCCCTTGGACTCTCATATAGACGATGTAACACAGAAATTGCATCGGAATTAAATACAAAAGGCACAATGCCGACTTAAGTACAAGAAGACTTACTCTTCTTACTGACTATGCTTTGAACTATTCCTGTGACACTAGTTATAGGTTACGATGCTTCGCTTCAGGTTTACTGTCTCCCTCTGACCTTCTTATTGACGATGAAACACGGAAATTGCATCGGAATTAAATACAAAAGGAACAATGCCAAATTAAGTACAAGAAGACTGACTCTTCTTACTGTCTATGTGTTGAACCATTCCTGTGACACTAGTTTTAGACTCCGATGCTTCACTCCAGGTTTACTGTATCCCTCTGACCTTCTTATTGACGATGAAACACAGAAATTGCTTCAGAATTAAATACAAAAGGCACAATGCCGACTTAAGTAAAAGGAGACTGACTCTTCCTACGGTCTATGCTTTGAACCATTCCTGTGACACTAGTTATAGATTCCGATGCTTCACTTCAGGTTTACTGTATCCCTGTGACCTTCTTATTGACGATGAAACACAGAAATTGCATCGGAATTAAATACAAAAGGCACAATGCCGACATAAGTACAAGACGACTGACACTTCTTACTGACTAAGTTTTGAACCATTCCTGTGACACTAGTTATAGTTTCCGATGCTTCACTTCAGGTTTACTGTATCCCTCTGGCCTTTTTATTGACGATAAAACACAGAATTGCATCGGAATTAAATACAAAAGGCACAATGCCGAATTAAGTACAAGAAAACTGACTCTTCTTTCTGTCTATGCTTTGAACCATTCCTGTGACACCAGTTATAGACTCCAATGCTTCACTCCTGGTTTACTGTATCCCTTGGACCTTCTTATTGACGATGAAACACAGAAATTGCATCGGAATTAAATACAAAAGGCACAATGCCGACTTAAGTACAAGAAGACTGTCTCTTCTTTCTGTCTATGCTTTGAACCATTCCATGTGACACTAGTTATAGACTCCGATGCGTCACTCTAGGTTTACTGTATCCCTTGGACCTTCTTATTGACGATGAAACACAGAAATTGCATCGGAATTAAATACAAAAGGCACAATGCCGAATTAAGTACAAGAAGACTGACTCTTCTTACTGTCTATGATTAGAACCTTTCCTGTGACTCTAGTTATGGATTCCGATGCTTCACTCCAAGTTTACTGTATCCCTTGGACCTTATTATTGACGATGAAACACAGAAATTGCATCAGAATTAAATAGAAAATGCAAGGTGATGACTTAAGTACAAGAAGACTGACTCTTCTTACTGACTATGTTTTGAAACAATCCTGTGACACTAATTATAGATTCCGATGCTTCATTTCAGGTTTTCTGAATCCCTTGGACCTTCTTATTGACGATCAAACACAGAAATTGCATCGGAATTAAATACAAAAGGCACAATGCCGATTTAAGTACAAGTAGACTGACTCTTCTTACTGTTTACGTTTTGAACCATTCCTGTGACTCTAGTTATAGATTCCGATGCTTCACTTCAGGTTTACTGTATCCCTCTGACCTTCTTATTGACGATGAAACACAGAAATTGCATCGGAATTAAATACAAAAGGCACAATGCCGACTTCAGTACAAGAAGACCGACTCTTCTTACTGACTATGCTTTGAACCATTCCTGTGACACTAGTTATTGATTCCGATGCTTCATTTCATGTTTACTGTATCCCTTGGACCTTCTTATTGACGATGAAACACAGAAATTACATCGGAATTAAATACAAAAGGCACAATGCCGAATTAAGTACAAGAAGACTGACTCTTCTTACTGTCTATGTTTTGAACCATTCCTGTGCCACTAGTTATAGAATCCGGTGCTTCACTTCAGGTGTACTGTATCCCTTGGACCTTCTTATTGACGATGAAACACAGAAATTGAATCGGAAGTAAATACAAAAGGCACAATGCCGACTTAAGTACAAGAATACTGACTCATCTTATTTTCTATGTTTTGAAGCGTCCCTGTGACACTAGTTATAGATTCCGATGCTTCACTCCAGAATTACTGTATCCCTTGGACCTTCTTATTGACGACGAAACACAGAAATTGCATCGGAATTAAATAAAAAAGGCACAATGCCGACGTAAGTACAAGAAGACTGAGTCTTCTTACTGACTATGTTTTGAACTACTCCTGTGACACTAGTTATAGATTACGATGCTTCGCTTCAGGTTTACTGTATCCCTCTGACCTTCTTATTGATGATGAAACACATAAATTGCATCGGAATTAAATACAAAAGGCACAATGCCGAATTAAGTACAAGAAGACTGATTCTTCTTTCCGTCTATGTGTTGAACCATTCCTGTGACACTAGTTATAGACTCCGATGCTTCACTCCAGATTTACTGTATCCCTCTGGCCTTCTTATTGACGATGAAACACAGAAATTGCTTGGGAATTAAATACAAAAGTCACAATGCCGACTTAAGTAAAAGAAGACTGACTCTTCCTACGGGCTATGTTTTGAACCATTCCTGTGATACTAGTTATAGATTCCGATGCTTCACTTCAGGTTTACTGTATCCCTCTGACCTTCTTATTGACGATGAAACACAGAAATTGCATCGGAATTACATACAAAAGGCACAATGATGACTTAAGTACAAGAAGACTGACTCTTCTTAATGTCCATGTTTTGAACCATTCCTGTGACTCTAGTTATAGATTCTGTTGCTTCACTTCAGGTTTACTGTATCCCTCTGACCTTCTTATTGACGATGAAACACAGAAATTGCATCGGAATTACATACAAAAGGCACAATGCCGACTTAAGTACAAGAAGACTGACTCTTCTTACTGTCTATGTTTTGAACCATTCCTGTGACA